>NC_080382.1:39192278-39372290 GCF_014773155.1 Arachis stenosperma
CTTCTGATTTGTCCCATTGTTCACATGATTCCTTTCAGAAGTGTACATGAATTGGTTATTTGCAACTATTTCAATTAGCTCTTGAGCTTCTGTAGGCGTCTTCTTCAGATGAAGAGATCCTCCAGCAGAGCTATCCAAAGACATCTTGGATAGTTCAGAGAGACCATCATAGAAAATACCTATGATGCTCCATTCAGAAAGCATGTCAGAAGGACATTTTCTGATTAATTGTTTGTATCTTTCCCAAGCTTCATAGAGGGATTCTCCATCCTTCTGTCTGAAGGTTTGGACTTCCACTCTAAGCTTACTCAATTTTTGAGGTGGAAAGAATTTTGCCAAGAAGGCATTGACTAGCTTTTTCCAAGAGTCCAGGCTTTCTTTAGGTTGTGAGTCCAACCATGTCCTAGCTCTGTCTCTTACAGTAAAAGGGAATAGCATAAGTCTGTAGACCTCAGGGTCAACCCCATTAGTCTTGACAGTGTCACAGATTTGCAAGAATTCAGCTAAGAACTGATGAGGATCTTCCAAGGAAGTCCATGGAACTTGCAATTCTGTTGCTTAGAGAAACTAATTGAGGCTTAAGCTCAAAGTTGTTTGCTCCAATGGCAGGGATAGAGATGCTTCTCCCATAGAAGTCGGGAGTAGGTGCAGTAAAGTCACCCAGCACCTTCCTTGCATTGTTGTTGTTTTCGGCTGCCATGTCTTCTTCTTCTTTGAAGATTTCTGTTAGGTCCTTTTCAGAGAGTTGTGCCTTAGCTTCTCTTAGTTTCGCTTCAAGGTCCTTTCAGGTTCAGGTCAGCTTCAACAAGAATGCCTTTGTCTTTGTTCTGCTCATATGAAAGAGAAGAGAACAAGAAAATGTGGAATCCTCTATGTCACAGTATAGAGATTCCTTGAGGTGTCAGAGGAACAAAAATAGAAAGAAAGGTAGAGGATTCGAACTTAATTAGATAGAGTTCGAATTGTGCATTGAGAAGGAGTGGTACTCCATAGATAGAAGGATGTGGGAAGAGAGGAAGAAATTTTCAAAAATCAATGAATATTTTGAAAACATTTTGAAAAACTTTAATTGATTTTCGAAAATCAAGATGGGAAAGAAATCAAGTAATTTTTTGAAAAAGATTTTGAAATTAGAAATCAAAAAGATATGATTAAAAACTGTTTTGAAAAGATGTGATTAAAAGATATGATAAAAAAATTATGCTTTTAAAAGATATGATTGAAAAGATATGATTTGAAAACAATTTTAAAAAGATTTGATTTTAAAAATTAATGACTTTGCCTAACAAGAAAGATATGATTCAAACATTAAACCTCTCTCAACAGAAAAGGCAACATACTTGAATTGTTCAATCAAATCATTAATTGTTAGCAAGTATCTTTGAAAAAGGAAAGAAATTGATTTTGAGAACATTTGATTGAAAAGATATGATTTGAAAAAGATTTGATTTTGAAAAACTTTGAAAACTTGAAAAAATTTGATTTTGAAAACAAAACCTCCCCCTTGTGCCATCCCTGCGTTAAACGCCCAGAATGGTGCACATTCTGGCGTTTAACGCCCAATGCACTACCTTTTTGGGTGTTAAACGCCCAACCAGGTACCCTGGCTGGCGTTTAAACGCCAGTCTGTCCTTCTTCCGGGCGTTTTGAACGCCCAGCTTTTTCTGTGTAATTCCTCTGCTGCATGTTCTGAATCTTCAGTTCCCTGTACTATTGACTTGAAAATAGAACCAGATCAAATAAACAAGGCATGCAAGACACCAAACTTAAAATTAGACACTAGACTCAAACAAGAAACATAAAATATTTTTGGTTTTTATGATTTTTATAAAGTTTTTTTGTGGTTTTTCGAAAATTATATGAAACTAGAAAATAAAAGTTTCAGAATTCTCAATTTGAATTCCAGGAATCATTGCAATGCTAGTCTAAGACTCCGGTCCAGGAATTAGACATGGCTTTACAGCCAGCCAAGCTTTCAAAGAAAGCTTCGGTCTAAAACACTAGACATGGCCAATGGCCAGCCAAGCCTTAGCAGATCATTGCTCCAATAGCAAGATTGATAGAGATCAACAAGCTCTTATGATGGTAAGTTGAAACCTCGGTCCAATGAGATTAGACATGGCTTCTCAGCCAGCCAGACTTCAACAGATCATCATGAAACACTAGAATTTATTCTCAAGAACTCTGAAGAAAAATATCTAATATAAGCAACAAGATGAACCGTCAGTTGTCCATACACGAAACAATCCCCGGCAACGGCGCCAAAAACTTGGTAGCGCGAAATTGTGATCTCTACACAACTTTGCACAACTGACCAGCAAGTGCACTGGGTCGTCCAAGTAATACCTTACGTGAGTAAGGGTCGATCCCACGGAGATTGTTGGTATGAAGCAAGCTATGGTCACCTTGTAAATCTCAGTCAGGCAGACTCAAATGGGTATAGATGATGAATAAAACATAAAGATAAAGATAGAGATACTTATGTATATCATTGGTGAGAGCTTCAGATAAGCGTATGAAGATGCCTTCCCTTCCGTCTCTCTTCTTTCCTACTGTCTTCATCCAATCCTTCTTACTCCTTTCCATGGCAAGCTTATGCAAGGGTTTCACCGTTGTCAGTGGCTACCTCCCATCCTCTCAGTGGAAATGTTCAACGCACCCTGTCACGGCACCGCTATCCATCTGTCGGTTCTCGGTCAGGCCGGAATAGAATCCAGTGATTCTTTTGCGTCTGTCACTAACGCCCCGCCTGCTAGGAGTTTGAAGCACGTCACAGTCATTCAATCATTGAATCCTACTCAGAATACCACAGACAAGGTTAAACCTTCCGGATTCTCTTAAATGCCGCCATCAGTTCTTGCCTATACCACGAAGATTTCGGTTAAAGAATCCAAGAGATAAACACTAGAGCCTCGTATGCTTGTAGAATAAGAGTGGTTGTCAGTCACTTTGTTCATGAGTGAGAATGGTGATGAGTGTCACGGATCATCACATTCATCAAGTTGAAGAACAAGTGATATCTTGGACAAAGAACAAGCGGAATTGAATAGAAGAACAATAGTAATTGCATTAATACTCGAGGTACAGCAGAGCTCCACACCTTAATCTATGGTGTGTAGAAACTCCACCGTTGAAAATACATAAGAACAAGGTCTAGGCATGGCCGTGAGGCCAGCCTCCCAGTGATCAAAAGATTCAAAGATCTCCCGATATAAATACAATAGTAAAAGGTCCTATATATAGAAAACTAGTAGCCTAGGGTGTACAGAGATGAGTAAATGACATAAAAATCCACTTCCGGGCCCACTTGGTGTGTGCTTGGGCTGAGCAATGAAGCATTTTCGTGTAGAGACTCTTCTTGGAGTTAAACGCCAGCTTTTATGCCAGTTTGGGCGTTTAACTCCCATTTAGGTGCCAGTTCCGGCGTTTAACGCTGGGAATTCTGAGGGTGACTTTGAACGCCGGTTTGGGCCATCAAATCTTGGGCAAAGTATAGACTATCATATATTGCTGGAAAGCCCAGGATGTCTACTTTCCAACGCCGTTGAGAGCGCGCCAATTGGGCTTCTGTAGCTCCAGAAAATCCACTTCGAATGCAG
Source organism: Arachis stenosperma (assembly GCF_014773155.1). Taxonomy (NCBI): domain Eukaryota; kingdom Viridiplantae; phylum Streptophyta; class Magnoliopsida; order Fabales; family Fabaceae; genus Arachis; species Arachis stenosperma. Next base: position 39,195,878 of record NC_080382.1, read on the forward strand.
GGAGGTCAGAATCCAACAGCATCTGCAGTCCTTTTCAGTCTCTGGATCAGATTTTTGCTCAGGTCCCTCAATTTCAGCCAGAAAATACCTGAAATCACAGAAAAACACACAAACTCATAGTAAAGTCCAGAAAAGTGAATTTTAACTAAAAACTAATAAAAATATACTAAAAACTCAACTCAAACTACTAAAATCATACTAAAAACAATGCCAAAAAGCGTACAAATTATCCGCTCATCACACACCAAACTTAAAATATTGCTCGCCCTCGAGCAATAGAAGAAAGAAGAAAAGAAGAAGAAGAAGAAGAAAATATGGAGGAGAGGGAAAGAAGTAGGTTCGGCTATGTGGGAGAAGAAGGGGTTGTGTTTTGTGAAAATGAAGTAGAAAGGAAGGGTATTTATAGGGAGAGGGGGGAGTTATGTTCAGCCATTTTGGGTGGGAATGGGTGGGAAATTGGTTTTGAATTTTTGAAGGTATGTGGGGTTTATGGGGAAGAGTGGATGGATGTGAGTGGTGAATGGGGTAATTGGAAAGAGGAATTGAGGTGATTGGTGAAGGTTTTTGGGAAGTGTGATATGGGGAAGAGTGCAATAGGATTAGGAGAGTGTGATTAGGATTAAAAGGTAAGGTGGGAATATGGTAGGTGGGGATCCTGTGGGGTCCACAGATCCTGAGGTGATCCTGTGGGGTCCACAGATCCTGAGGTGTCAAGGAATTCCATCCCTGCACCAAATAGGCATGTAAAATGCCTTCGTGCATCATTCTGGCGTTTAAACGCCCATTGGTGCACATTCTGGGCGTTCAACGCCCATGTAAAGCATGTTTCTGGCGTTGAACGCCAGTTTCATGCTTGTTACTGGCGTTCAGCGCCAGCTTTTCCTCTCTGGGCACATTCCTGGCGTTCAGTGCCAAGATGTTGCTTGTTTCTGGCGTTCAGCGCCAGAATGGTGCTCTGTTCTGGCGTTGAACGCCAGCCAGATGCATCTTACTGGCGTTGAACGCCAGCCTGTGCATCCTCCAGGGTGTGAATTTTTTTCTGCTGTTTTTGATTCTGTTTTTAATTTTTATGATTTTTTCGTGACTCCTCATGATCATGTACCTAATAAAACACAAAATAACAATAAAATAGAATAAAATAAAATTAGATAAATAAAATTGGGTTGCCTCCGAACAAGCGCTTCTTTAATGTCAATAGCTTGACAGTGGCTCTCATGGAGCCACAAGGTGATCAGGTCAATGTTGTATAGTTGCCAACACCAAACTTAGAGTTTGGATATGGGGTCTTAATACCAAACTTAGAGTTTAGTTGTGGCCTCACAACACCAAACTTAGAGTTTGACTGTGTGGGCTCTTCTTGACTCTGAACTGAGAGAAGCTCTTCATGCTTACTCTCTTTTATCACAGAGGGATGGCCATGTGCCTTAAACACAAGGTAGTCCCCATTCAATTGAAGGACTAATTCACCTCTGTTGACATCTATCACAGCTCCTGCTGTGGCTAGGAAAGGTCTTCCAAGGATGATGCAATCATCCTCTTCCTTCCTAGTGTCTAAGATTATGAAATCAGTAGGGATGTAAAGGCCTTCAACCTTTACTAACACGTCCTCTACTATTCCATAAGCTTGTCTCAATGACTTGTCTGCCAGTTGTAATGAGAACAACGCAGGCTGTACCTCAATGATCCCCAGCTTCTCCATTACAGAGAGTGGCATAAGATTTATCCCTGACCCCAGATCACACAGAGCTTTTTCAAAGATCATGGTGCCTATGGTACAAGGTATTAAGAACTTGCCAGGATCTTGTTTCTTTTGAGGTAGAATTTGCTGAATCCAGGTATCCAGTTCACTAATGAGCAAGGGAGGTTCACTTTCCCAAGTCTCATTACCAAACAACTTGGCATTCAGCTTCATGATAGCTCCTAAATATTGAGCAACTTGCTCTCCAGTCACATCTTCATCCTCTTCAGAGGATGAATAGTCTTCAGAGCTCATGAATGGCAGAAGGAGATTTAATGGAATCTCTATGGTCTCTGTATGAGCCTCAGATTCCTTTGGATCCTTAATAGAAAACTCCTTCTTGCTTGAGGGACGTCCCAGGAGGTCTTCCTCACTAGGATTTTCGTCCTCCTCCTCCCTTGTGCATTCGGCCATATTGACTATGTCAATGGCTTTGCACTCTCCTTTTGGATTCTCTTCTGTATTGCTTGGGAGAATACTGGGAGGAGTTTCAATGACTTTCTTACTCAGCTGGCCCACTTGTGCCTCCAGATTTCTAATGGAGGATCTTGTTTCACTCATGAAACTGAAAGTGGCCTTTGACAGATCAGAGACTAGATTGGCTAAATTAGAGGTGTTTTGTTCAGAATTCTCTGTCTATTGCTGAGAAGATGATGGATATGGCTTGCTATTACCCAAACTATTACGTCCACCATTGTTAAAGCCTTGTTGAGGCTTTTGTTGATCCTTCCATGAGAAATTTGGATGATTTCTCCATGATGAGTTATAGGTGTTTCCATAAGGTTCACCCATGTAATTAACCTCTGCCATGGCAGGGTTCTCAGGATCATAAGCTTCTTCAGAAGCTGCCTCTCTAGTACTGTTGGATGCATGTTGCCATCCATTCAGATTTTGAGAGATCATGTTGACGTGTTGAGTCAACACTTTGTTCTGAGCCAATATAGCATTCAGAGTATCAATTTGAAGAACTCCTTTCTTCTGAGGTATCCCATTATTCACGGAATTCCTCTCAGAAGTGTACATGAACTGGTTATTTGCAACCATGTCAATGAGTTCTTGAGCCTCTTCAGGCGTTTTCTTCAGGTGAATAGATCCACCTGCAGAATGGTCCAATGACATTTTCGAAAATTCAGAGAGACCATAATAGAATATATCTAAAATGGTCCATTCTGAAAACATGTCAGATGGACATCTTTTGGTCAGCTGCTTGTATCTTTCCCAAGCTTCATAGAGGGATTCACCATCTTTTTGTTTGAAGGTTTGAACATCCACTCTCAGCTTGCTCAGCTTTTGAGGAGGAAAGAATTTATCCAAGAAGGCAGTGACCAGCTTATCCCATGAGTCCAGGCTATCCTTGGGTTGTGAATCCAACCATATTCTAGCTCTGTCTCTTACAGCAAAAGGGAAAAGCATGAGTCTGTAGACTTCAGGATCAACTCCATTCGTCTTTACAGTCTCACAGATCTGCAAGAACTCAGTTAAAAACTGATAAGGATCTTCAGATGGAAGTCCATAAAACTTGCAGTTTTGTTGCATTAAGGCAACTAGCTGAGGTTTCAGCTCAAAGTTATTGGCTCCAATGGCAGGAATGGAGATGCTTCTTCCATCAAACTTGGACGTTGGTTTTGTGAAGTCACCAAGCATTCTCCTTGCATTATTATTATTTTCGGCTGCCATCTCCTTCTCTTGTTCGAAAATTTCTGAAAGGTTGTTTCTGGATTGTTGTAATTTAGCTTCTCTTAATTTTCTCTTCAGAGTCCTTTCAGGTTCTGGATCAATTTCAACAAGAGTGTCTTTATCCCTGTTCCTGCTCATATGAAAGAGAAGAAAACAAGAAAAGAAAGAGGAATCCTCTATGTCACAGTATAGAGATTCCTTTATGTTAGTAGAAAAAGAAGGGAGTAGAAGAATGAAGAAAGATGGATTCGGATTTATGGATGAAGAGAGGTGAAGAGAAGTGTTAGTAATTAAATAATTAAATAGAAGAAGAAAAGAGGAGGGAGAATTCGAAAATAATTTTAAAAAAGGGTTAGTGATTTTCGAAAATTAAAAATAAAATATAATTAAAATTAAAACATGAAACACTTAGTTAATTAAAAAGAATTTTTGAAAAAAGAGAGAGATATTTTCGAAAATAGAAGAGGGAGAAGTAGTTAGGTGGTTTTGAAAAAGATAGGAAACAAACAAAAAGTTAGTTAGTTGATTGAAAAAGATTTGAAATCAAAATTTTAAAAAGATAAGAAGAAAAGGAGTTAGATAAGATATTTTGAAATCAAATTTTGAAAAATATAAAATTTTAAAAAGGATAAGATAAAGAGATAAGATAAAAGTTTTAAGAAAAAGATATTTTGAAAAAGATTTAATTTTTAAAATGACTTAACTAACAAGAAACTACAAGATAAGATTCTAGAATTTAAAGATTGAACCTTTCTTAACAAGAAAGTAACAAACTTCAAATTTTTGACCCAATCACATTAATTGTTAGCTAATTTTCGAAAATTAGATATAAAAGCTAAGAAAAAGATTTTTGAAAAATAATTTTTAAAAATTTTTTTTTGAAAATAATAAAAAAATGAAAAAGATATGATTTTTGAAAAAGATTTTGAAAAGATAAGATTTTTAAAATTGAAATTTTGACTTGACTTGTAAGAAACAACTAATTTTTAAAAATTTTTGACCAAGCCAACCCAAAATTTCGAAAATTTGGAGGGAAATAAGGAAAAGATATTTTTTTTATTTTTGAATTTTTAATTATGAGAGAGAAAAACAACAAAAATACTCAATGCATGAAACTTTTAGATCCAAACAATGAATGCATGCAAGAATGCTATGAATGTCAAGATGAACACCAAGAACACTTTGAAGATCATGATGAACATCAAGAACATATTTTTGAAAAATTTTTGATGCAAAGAAAACATGCAAGACACCAAACTTAGAAATTTTTAATGCTTGGAAAATATGAATGCAAAGATGCACATGAAAAACAAGAAAAGACACAAAACAAGAAAACATCAAGATCAAACAAGAAGACTTATCAAGAACAACTTGAAGATCATGAAGAACACTATGAATGCATGGAATTTTCGAAAAATGCAAGAAAAAATTTTTAAAAGCATGCAATTGACACCAAACTTAAAAATTGACTCAAGACTCAAACAAGAAACACAAAATATTTTTGATTCTTATGATTTTATTATTTTTTTGGATTTTTATTAAATTTTTTTTTCGAAAATAAAGTTTAGAAAAACGAAAAATAAAAGAAATATTTTGAAAAAGATTTTTGAAAAGAAAATTACCTAATCTGAGCAACAAGATGAACCGTCAGTTGTCCATACTCGAACAATCCCCGGCAACGGCGCCAAAAACTTGGTGGACGAAATTGTGATCCTTATTCTTTGTATTTGTATGAAATCATTATTATGGCATCGGTTGTTTTCACAACTCCGTTCAACTAACCAGCAAGTGTACTGGGTCGTCCAAGTAATAAACCTTACGTGAGTAAGGGTCGATCCCACAGAGATTGTTGGTATGAAGCAAGCTATGGTCACCTTGTAAATCTCAGTTAGGCAGATAAAATTATGGAATTTAAAAAATCAAATAATAAAAAGAAATAATAAAAGGGATACTTATGCAGATTCATTGGTGGGAATTTCAGATAAGCATATGAAGATACTGTATGGCTCAAGGACGTCTGCTTTCCTACTGCTTCAACTCAATCCTTCTTATTCCTTTCCATGGCAAGCTGTGTATAGGGGTTCACCGTTTGACGATGGCTACTTTGAATCCTCTCGGGAAAATGGTCCTCTGCGGCTGTCACTCGCATGGCTAATCGTTTGGAGGCATCACACTGGCCGAAGGCTACATCCCATCCTCGCAGTGAAAACTACGCTCACGCGCTCTGTCACAGCACGGCTAATCACTGGTTGGTTCCCGCTCCTACTGGAATAGAATCCCTTGATTCTTTTGCGTCTGTCACTAACGCCCAGCACTTGCGAGTCTAAAGCACGTCACAGTCATTCATTACCGGAATCCTACTCAGAATACCACAGACAAGGTTAGACTTTCCGGATTCCCAGGATCCTACTCGGAATACCACAGACAAGGTGAGACTTTCCGGATCCTCATGAATGCCGCCATCTATCTAGCTTATACCACGAAGATTCTGTTGGAAAATCTAAGAGATACACATTCAAGCTCAGTTGCATGTAGAACGGAAGTGGTTATCAATCACGCGTGTTCATAGGTGAGAATGATGATGAGCGTCACATAATCATCACATTCATCATGTTCTTGGGTACGAATGAATATCTTGGAATAAGAATAAGATAGAATTGAATAAAAGAAAATAGAATTGCATTAATACTTGAGGTACAGCAGAGCTCTACACCCTTAATCTATGGTGTGCAGAAACTCCACCGTTGAAAATACATAAGTAAAAGGTTCAGGCATGGCCGAATGGCCAGCCCCCTGAAACGTGATCAATAGCCTCTTAGGATGAAGAATAAAACAAAACTGAGACCAAAGATGTCTAATACATTAGTAAATCATCCTATTTATAATAAACTAGCTCCTAGGGTTTACATGAGTAAGTAATTGATGCATAAATCCACTTCCGGGGCCCACTTGGTGTATGCTTGGGCTGAGCTTGATCAATCCACGAGCTGAGGCTTCTCTTGGAGTTAAACTCCGAGTTATGACGTGTTTTGGGCGTTCAACTCCGGATCATGACGTTTTTCTGGCGTTTAACTCCAGACAGCAGCATGTACTTGGCGTTCAACGCCAAGTTACGTCGTCAATTCCCGAATAAAGTATGGACTATTATATATTGCTGGAAAGCTCTGGATGTCTACTTTCCAACGCCGTTGAGAGCGCGCCGTTTGGATTTTTGTAGCTCCAGAAAATCCATTTTGAGTGCAGGGAGGTCAGATTCCAACAACATCAGCAGTCCTTTTGTCAGCCTTTTTCAGAGTTTTGCTCAAGTCCCTCAATTTCAGCCAGAATTTACCTGAAATCATAGAAAAATACACAAACTCATAGTAAAGTCCAGAAATGTGAATTTAACATAAAAACTAATGAAAACATCCCTAAAAGTAGCTTGAACTTACTAAAAACTACCTAAAAACAATGCCAAAAAGCGTATAAATTATCCGCTCATCAATGCTCAAAGCCTTGGATCCTTTTTACCCTTGCCTTTTGGTTTTAAGGGCTATTGGCTTTTTCTACTTGCTTTTTCTTTTTCTTTCTATTTTTTTTGCGCCATTTTTTTTCGCAAGCTTTCTTTTTCACTGCTTTTTCTTGCTTCAAGAATCAATTTCATGATTTTTCAGATCATCAATAACATTTCTCTTTGTTCATCATTCTTTCAAGAGCCAACAATTTTAACATTCATAAACAACAAGATCAAAAATATGCACTGTTCAAGCATTCTTTCAGAAAACAAAAAGTATTGTCGCCACATCAATATAATTAAATCAAATTCAAGGATAAATTCGAAATTCATGTACTTCTTGTTCTTTTGAATTAAAACATATTTCATTTAAGAGAGGTGAAGGATTAATGGAATTATTCATAACTTTAAGACATAGTTACTAACTACTAATGATCATGAAGTAGAGACACAAAACATAGATAAACTTAACATAAAAAAACGAAAAGCAGAAAGAAATAAAAACAAGGAATGAATCCACCTTTAGTGGCGTCTTCTTCTTGAAGGACCAACAATGTTCTTAAGCTCTTCTATGTCCCTTCCTTGCCTTTGTTGCTCCTCCCTCATTGCTCTTTGATCTTCTCTTATTTCATGGAGAATTATGGAGTGCTCATGATGTTCCACCCTTAATTGTTCAACATTGTGGCTCAAATTTTCTAAGGAGGTGTTGAGTTGTTCCCAATAGTTGTTGGGAGGAAAGTGCATCCCTTGAGGCATCTCAGGGATTTCTTGATGATGAGCTTCCTCATGCATCTCTTGAGAACCGTGAAGGGTCTCTCTTGCTTGTTCCATCCTCTTCTTGGTGATGGGCTTATCCTCTTCAATGGAGATGTCTCCTTCTATGATAACTCCAGCTGAGTAACATAGATGGCAAATAAGGTGAGGAAAAGCTAGCCGTGCCATGGTGGAGGGCTTGTCGGCTATTTTGTAGATTTCATTGGAGATGACTTCATGAATTTCTACTTCCTCCCCAATCATGATGCTATGAATCATGATGGCCCGATCCACAGTAACTTCAGATCGGTTGCTAGTGGGAATGATGGAGCGTTGAATGAACTCCAACCATCCTCTAGCCACAGGCTTGAGGTCCAGTCTTCTTAGTTGGACTGGCTTGCCTTTGGAGTCTCTCTTCCATTGAGCTCCTTCCACACATATGTCCATAAGGACTTGGTCCAACCTTTGATTAAAGTTGACCCTTCTAGTGTAGGGGCGTTCATCTCCTTGCATCATGGGCAAGTGGAATGCCAACCTCACATTCTCTGGACTAAAATCTAAGTATTTCCCCCGAACCATTGTGAGATAATTCTTTGGACTCGGGTTCATACTTTGATCATGGTTCCTAGTGATCCATGCATTGGCATAGAACTCTTGAACCATTAAGATTCCGACTTGTTGCATGGGGTTGGTTAGGACTTCCCAACCTCTTCTTCGGATTTCATGTCGGATCTTCGGATACTTATTTTTCTTGAGCTTGAAAGGGACCTCAGGGATCACCTTCTTCTTTGCCACAACATCATAGAAGTGGTCTTGATGGCTCTTGGAGATGAATCTTTCCATCTCCCATGACTCGGAGGTGGAAGCTTTTGTCTTCCCTTTTCCTTTTCTAGAGGATTCTCCGGCCTTAGGTGCCATTGATGGTAATGGAAAAACAAAAAACTTATGCTTTTACCACACCAAACTTAAAATATTGCTCGCCCTCGAGCAAGAGAAGAAAGAAGAGAAGAAGAAGAAGAAGAAGATATGGAGGAGAAGGGTGAATGTGTATTCGGCCAAGGGGGAGAGAAGAGGGTTGTGTTGGGTGAAAATGAAGGAGAATGGAGGGGTTTATATAGGAAAAGGGGAGAGGGTAGGTTCGGCCATTTAGGGTGGGATTGGGTGGGAAAATGTTTTTGAATTTTGAAGGTAGGTGGGGTTTATGGGGAAGAGTGGTTGGATGTGAGTGGTGAAGGGGGTAATTGGGAAGAGAGATTGAGGTGATTAGTGAAGGGTTTTTGGAAAGTGTGACATGGGGAAGAGTGAAAATAGGATTAGGAGGTAAGGTGGGAATATAGTAAGTGGGGATCCTGTGGGGTCCACAGATCCTGAGGTGATCCTGTGGGGTCCACAGATCCTGAGGTGTCAAGGAATTCCATCCCTGCACCAAATAGGTATGTAAAATGCCATTGCATACCATTCTGGCATTTAAACGCCGAGTGGTGTTCTGGGCGTTCAACGCCCATGTAAAGCATGTTTCTGGCGTTGAACGCCAGTTTCATGCTTGTTACTGGCGTTCAGCGCCAGCTTTTCTTCTAGGCACATTCCTGGCGTTCAGCGCCAGAATGTTGCTTGTTTCTGGCGTTCAGCGCCAGATTCATGCTCTGTTCTGGCGTTGAACGCCAGCCAGATGCTCCTTACTGGCGTTGAACGCCAGTCTGTGCTTCCTCCAGGGTGTGATTTTTTATTTCTTCTGCTGTTTTTGATTCTGTTTTTAATTTTTATATTTTTTTTTTGTGACTCCACATGATCATGTACCTAATAAGACACAAACTAACAATAAAATAAAATAAAATAAAAATTAGATAAATAAAATTGGGTTGCCTCCCAACAAGCGCTTCTTTAATGTCAATAGCTTGACAGTGGCTCTCATGGAGCCGCAAGGTGATCAGGTCAATGTTGTATAGTCCCAACACCAAACTTAGAGTTTGGATATGGGGTCTTAACACCAAACTTAAAGTTTGGTTGTGGCCTCCCAACACCAAACTTAGACTTTGACTGTGGGGGCTTGATGAGCGGATAATTTATACGCTTTTTGGCATTGTTTTTAGGTAGTTTTTAGTAAGTTCAAGCTACTTTTAGGGATGTTTTCATTAGTTTTTATGTTAAATTCACATTTCTGGACTTTACTATGAGTTTGTGTGTTTTTTTGTAATTTCAGGTAATTTCTGGCTGAAATTGAGGGACTTGAGCAAAACTCTGAAAAAGGCTGACAAAAGGACTGCTGATGCTGTTAGAATCTAACCTCCCTGCACTCAAAATGGATTTTTTGGAGCTATAGAAGTCCAAATGGCACTCTCAATGGCGTTGGAAAGTAGACATCCAGAGCTTTCCAGCAATATATAATAGTCCATACTTTATTCGGGAATTGACGACGTAAATTGGCGTTGAACGCCAAGTACATGCTGCTGTCTGGAGTTAAACGCCAAAAACACGTCATGATCCGGAGTTGAATGCCCAAAACACGTTATAACTTGGAGTTCAACTCCAAGAGAAGCCTCAGCTCATGGATAGACCAAGCTCAGCCCAAGCATACACCAAGTGGGCCCTGGAAGTGGATTTATGCATCAATTACTTACTCATGTAAACCCTAGTAGCTAGTCTAGTATAAATAGGATAATTTACTATTGTATTAGACATCTTTTGATAGTCTTATCTTTTGATCACTTTAGATCTAAGGAACATCTCTGGACGCCTAGTCCTTAGACCATGGGGGCTGGCCATTCGACCATGCCTGAACCTTTCACTTATGTATTTTCAACGGTGGAGTTTCTACACACCATAGATTAAGGGTGTGGAGCTCTGCTGTACCTCAAGTTTCAATACAATTACTCTTACTTTTTATTCAATTCTCTTTTATTCTTATTCCAAGATATATGTTGCACTTCAACTTAATGAATGTGATGATCCGTGACACTCATCATCATTCTCACCTATGAACGCGCGTGACTGACAACCACTTCCGTTCTACCTTAGGCCGGGCGCATATCTCTTAGATTCCCCAACAGAATCTTTGTGGTATAAGCTAGATAGATGGCGGCATTCATGGGAATCTGAAAAGTCTAACCTTGTCTGTGGTATTCCGAATAGGATTCCGGGAATCCTGAAAGTCTAACCTTGTCCGTGGTATTCCGAGTAGGATTCCGGTATTGAATGAATGTGACGAGCTTCAAACTCCTGAAGGCTGGGCGTTAGTGACAGACGCAAAAGAATCAAAGGATTCTATTCCAACCTGATTGAGAACCGACAGATGATTAGCCGTGCTGTGACAGAGCATAGGACCATTTTCACTGAGAGGATGGGATGTAGCCATTGACAACGGTGATGCCCTACATACAGCTTGCCATGGAAAGGAGTAAGAAGGATTGGATGAATGTAATAAGAAAGTAGAAATACAAGAGGAGCACAGCATCTCCATACGCCTATCTGAAATTCCCACTATTAATTTACATAAGTATTTCTATCCTATTTTATTTTCTTTTTATTATTTATTATTAATTTTCAAACTTATCATAAACCAATTTAATCCGCCTAACTAAGATTTACAAGGTGACTGTTCCGAGGGTTACCTAAAACGTGTAGCTCGGTCGTCTTGGGATGGCCCGAGGTGAGGGTCAGGGACCCGAGCTTGATTTGTGGAGTGGTTGGTGGTGGTACCTGCAATGACACTCCGATGCTTAAGTTAGCATGGGTCCAAGCAGATATGTGTAGAATGTGGAATGAATGCCATACCTGGGTGCTCCAGTGTATTTATAGTAGTTGGCCGTGATCTTCCCTGGATAAGATATTCTTATCTTATCTTATCTTTTGGGAGTTTTATCTCTATCTTTGCGGAACCGCCTCTTCTAGGCCTATTTCGGCCTTTAGGTTTTGGGCTGCGTTCCTTTTGATGGGCCTTCCTTGCTATGATGTCCGAGGTCCGACCTTTAGGCGTGGGCCTTTGGATGAGGTCGGACCTTTCATGGATTGACCGAGTATGAGGAGCCCGGTCAGGGTATGAACAGTGCCCCTGCCCGAGTTCGTCCTTTTTGGGAGGTCGAGCTCAGGCATAGTAGTTTTTCAAATTTCAAAAATGGCCGTTCCTGCATTTATTGCATTTTACCGTTTCTTCCTCGATTTCCGTTTCGGGCTCTGTGAAGGCATTATTTATTTGCCCCTTTCCCCCTTTTATGCGTTTTATTCTGCTCTTTTTCTGTTTTTCTAAGTTTCGCCATCTCCTTTTTCGAGCATCGCTTCTCCTCTCTCTTTGTTCTTCTTCCCCGAATCTTTCCGTGTGTCTTTCCGGGGTTTCCTTTGCGCCGCCGCTTTGTTCTCTTTGCTTCGGAGCTTTTCGCCTTCGTTTTCTTTCTTTCCAGGTTTGTTTCCCCAGTTTCCCATTTTCTTGTGATCATATGCTTCTGTTCTTCGTGTGGCTCTTTGTTTGCTTCTTTTTCTTTATGCCTGGGTTGCCCCGAAAAGAGGCGCCGCCATTGCTTTGTTTGTATATGGGGGGGTTCTTTTTTTGTTTTCTGGTACTTTGTTCCGGGTTGCCGCATTTACTTTGTTGGGTTCTTGTTTCTTGCTTGGCTGAACGGGTTTTCGCTGTCTGCTTTATGTGATTTTTGCTTCCTGTTGTATTTCTTCTTTGTAGGTAAGAGTTTTATGTCTCGAAAGGTTCTTCAAGCGATGTCGACCAAGATTCCAAGTGGTCTTGGTTGGGTAGACCCTCTCCCCCTAAAAGTCCCTTCTGTGGTAGATTCTGAATATTTAGCTAGGTTCCGTAGGCACTGTAGCATATGTGAGAATAGAGAGTCTGAGAGGGATTATGAACTGGTAGCCCCGGAGTCCGAGGAAAGAGTGTGCTTCCCGCCCCTAGAAAGTTCCGAGAAACTCTTCTTTTATGCTTATGATTGTTTCTTTTCTAAGCTGAGCGTCCGACTTCCTTTTACCGACCTGGAGTCCGAGGTGTTATGGTCTTGTAACCTTGCCCCTACGCAGCTCCATCCAAATTCTTGGGCGTTTTTAAAGCTGTTTCAACTTTTGTGTCAGTTTTTGGGCGTCGTTCCCTCTATTTCTCTTTTTTCCTATTTGTTTGTGTTGACGAAGCCGGGGTCGGGTGGAGGGAAGGTGGCTTGGGTCTCTTTTAGGGCTAACCAGGGGAGGAAGTTTTGTACCCTTTATGATGAGTCCTTTCATGATTTCAAGAACTTTTATTTCAAGGTCCGGGCTGTTGGAGACGTCCGACCTTTCTTTCTAGATGAGAGTGGGGAACCTTCTTTTCCTCTTTGTTGGCAGGAGAATGTAGTGTCTGCTAAGTATACTTTTGAGAGTCTAGATGAGGTTGAGCAGGCCTTTGTGGGTGTGGTGAGCAGTTTATGGGGTTGGGCACCTCACTTGGACACAAAGAAAATGTTGGGTGATCCGAGCCTTCTCCGTTCCGAGTTAGGTAGTTCCCGACCTCTCCGAGATTCATCTTTTTTAGTATTTTGGCTTTGCTTGTTTTTGGTGGGATTTCTATTGTGATAATCCTTTTCTTTTGTTTCTGCAGAGATGTCTTCTCAGGCGGATTCCATGAAGTTCCTTCGTCGGACGAAGAAGTCTGTGGCTGCTCGAAATATCGAGGCCGGGGGGGCTTCTGCCCAATCTTCTCCGAAGAAGGCTACTGTGGGTGTTACTACTCGGTCGAAGACTATTCCGACTCCCGAGTTCCGAGCTATAAATCAAGACCCTCCGGCCTCTGGGCCTGCTACCTCTTCTCCTCCTCCGTTCTCGGGTCCTCCTCCCAAGAAGCAGAAGACTTCTCAGGAGCTTGCGGGTTTTAACGATAAGGATTTTGATGCTCTTGGTTGGATTGAACAGCATATTCTCCCTCAGACTTTTATTTCTACTGATGACGTATCTATGGAGCACCATTTTCAGTACATGGCGCGGAGTTGTGTCCGGATGGCCAGTCTTCATGCTGCTATTGCCCGGGAGTTCAAGAAATCCCCCATTGGCGCGACCAGCTCCCGACTTGAGAAGGCTCAGTCTGAGCTCGAGAAGATTAGTGAGCTGAAGGCTGCCAGGATTACTGAGCTGGAGGCCTCTTTGGAGAAAGAGAAAGCTAAAGCTACCGCGGCTGTGGCGGCGGCGAAAGCATCTGAGGAGATGGCGAAGGCGGCGACGGAGAATTATACTCGGATATATGCCGAGCTTGTGGAGACGAAGGAGAGGTTGCAATCTGCTCAGGATGACTTTATTGAGCTGGAAGGTCATGTGGCCAAGGGTATGGATGCTATGTTTGCAAATTTGAAGGATCAGGTCCGGGTTCTTGCTCCCGACCTGGATCTGAGTTTATTTAGTACGGATAACGTTGTGGTGGAGGGAAAGATTGTTCCTGCTCCCAACGAGGATGAGGCTCCGGTGTCCGACCCCAAAGTTCCGGTGTCCGACTCCAATGTTCCGGTTGCGAACCCGACTTCTCATTTGGCCGGGGATAGTTCTAGTGTGGAGATTTCAACTCGAGATGATGGTGCTGTCAAGGCTGTCCCGATTTCTATGGTTCTTCCTCCACAGCCTTCTACCGATGTGGAGACCGGAAAGGAGCTTGATCCTCTGTAGTCATTTATTTTGGTTTTTTGCCCGGCCTGTGGGCTCTTTTGTTTTTGGATGGTTTCTGTGAACACTTTGGACGCCTTTCTGCCTTTAGCTACTTGTAGTAACTTTTTTAGCTTATTATGCGGCGTTTTTGTTTTGACTTTTTGTTCCGCTTTTATGCTTTTTAGTTGTTTTTGGATAACAACTTTTTAGCTTGCGCTTGGAACTTTTTGTTTTACCCTTGCTTGGGCTTTTGACCTTTGTTCCGCTTTTATGCTTTTTAGTTGTTTTTGGGATAACAACTTTTTAGCTAGCGCTTTGGAATTTTTCCTTCGATTTCGTTTCTTCGCTTGTACTTTTCTAGTTGTTTTTTGGATAACAACTTTTTAGTAAGCGTTTTCGAAATCTTGGCCTTTGCCTTTTTAAGGCTTCTTTCTTGGATCCGGGCTTTTTTCTCGGACCTCGGGCGTTCGAGTACCTCCCTTCTTTGGGTCCGACCTTATTGTTGGTCGGCCTTTTAAGTTATTTTTGTAATCTCTTTTTATTTGGCTTTTTTGAGCCTTTTCAGAGTTGCTTTATAACTTCTCACATTAATTTGAACCTCGTCGCTTTATCTTTGCCGACCTTGTGTGGTCTCTTGGCAAATGATTTTTTGCGTTTTGCCGAGCATAAATTAATGCGCCTTGGCGGGGTACTTTCTAGGATTTGTTTCATCATGAGGAAGGAGAAAAGAAAATAGAAAAATTTGATTAGTATTAAAAAGAAAGAATATTTACAGAGTGTTTACCCTTGACTAGGTCGGGTGTCTTTTTTAACCGGGTGTCTCATTAAAAAACCCTTGTAGGGAAAAAGAGTACACCTCGGGTTAAATTTTTCTAGCTGTAGTACCGTCTTAGATTACAGGCGTGCCAGGCCCTGGGCAGCTCATTGCCTTCTAGGTCGGATACTCTGTAGTAGCCTGTCCCTAAGACTTCTGTTACCTTGTAGGGCCCTTTCCAATTTGCAGCTAGCTTTCCTTCTCCCGACTTTTGTGTTCCGATGTCATTTCGGATTAGAATCAGGTCGTGAATGGAGAAGCTACGCTTTATTACTTTCTGATTGTATCTGAGTGCCGTTCGCCGTTTTAAGGCTTCTTCCTGGATTCGGGCTCTTTCTCGGACCTCGGGGAGGAGGTCGAGTTCTTCCCTTTGCGCCTGCGGGTTACCTTTTTCGTTGTAGAAGATGGTTCTAGGTGACCCCTCCTCTATTTCGATAGGAATCATTGCCTCCATCCCGTAGGCTAGTCGGAATGGGGATTCTCCCGTTGTAGAGTGTGGAGTTGTCCGATATGCCCATAGCACCTGGGGAAGCTCTTCGGCCCATGCCCCTTTGGCTTCTTGGAGTCTCCGTTTTAACCCGGCCAAGATAACTTTATTTGCAGCCTCTGCTTGTCCATTGGCTTGTGGGTGCTCGACTTAGGTGAATTGCTGTTTGATTTTTAGTTCGGCCACCAAGTTCTGAAAACTTGTGTCTGTGAACTGTGTTCCATTGTCCGTTGTGATGGAGTAGGGGACTCCGAACCTTGTGACAATGTTTTTGTATAGGAATTTGGATGACTTTTCTGAGCCGTAATGGTGGCTAAGGGTTCAGCTTCGATCCACTTTGTGAAGTAGTCGACCCCTATAATGAGGTATTTGACTTGCCCCGGTCCTTGGGGGAACGGGCCGAGTAGGTCAAGTCCCCATTTTGCGAAGGGCCATGGTGCGGTGATGCTGATAAGGTCTTCGGGCGGTGCCTTGTGAAAATTGGCGTGTTTTTGGCAGGGGGGGCATATTTTCACAAATTCCGTTGCGTCTCTCTGCAAGGTCGGCCAGTAGAACCCGGCTCGGACTATTTTCTTGGATAATGCCCGAGCTCCGAGATGGTTCCCACACATGCCTCCGTGGACTTCTTCGAGGACGCTCTTTGTTTCTGAGGTTGGGACGCACCTAAGGAGGGGGTTTGAGAATCCTCTTCTGTACAATACGTCGTGAATTAGTGTATAATTCTGGGCGTCTTTCGTGAGTCTTTTAGCTTCCTTTCTTTCGGTGGGGAGAGTTCCCGACTTCAGGTAGTTGAGTATGGGGGTCATCCATCCTTGCTGTTGGTTGGATATATTTAGCGTTTCTTCCTCTCTTATCACGGAGGGAGATTGCAAGGTTTCCTGGAGGAGACTTCTGTTGTTGCCTCCGGGCTTGGTGCTGGCGAGTTTTGAGAGGGCATCTGCCCGGGCGTTTTGTTCCCGGGGTATGTGCTGGACCTGTATTTCTGAAAAGCGGCGTAATTGTGCTTGCGTTTGGTCCAGATATTTTTTCATAGTTGGGTCTTTGGCCTGGTAGCTTCCATTTACTTGTGATGTGACGACCTGGGAGTCGCTGAAGATCGTGATTTTCTGGGCTCCGACCTCTTCGGCTAGCTTTAGTCCTGCTAGTAGGGCCTCGTATTCGGCTTGGTTGTTTGAAGCCTGGAACTCGAATTTTAGGGATAGTTCTATCCGCGTTCCTTGGTCGCTTTCGAGTATAACCCCGGCTCCGCTTCCTGTTTTGTTTGAGGATCCGTCGACATACAGGTTCCATGAGAGTGGGGTTCCAGGGGTTTCAGTGTATTCTGCGATGAAGTCGGCTAGATACTGAGATTTTATGGCAGTCCGGGCTTCATAGTGGAGATCGAACTCGGACAGTTCCACCGCCCATTGCAGTATTCGTCCTGCTAGGTCTGTTTTTTGTAGGATATGTCTCATGGGTTGGTTTGTTCGGACTTTGATGGTGTGGGCTTGGAAGTAGGGACGGAGCCTCCGAGCTGTGAACACTAGGGCGTAGGTGAATTTTTCTATCTTCTGATAGTTTAATTCGGCCCCTTGTAGTGCCTTGCTTACAAAGTATATGGGGCGTTGTCCTTGGTCATTTTCTTGTATTAACGCTGAAGCGACTGCTCGATTTCCAACCGAGAGGTATAGTACGAGTTCTTCTCCTTTTAAAGGTCGGGTCAGGATTGGTGGCTGCCCGAGGAATTCCTTGAATTCTTGGAAGGCTTTTTCGCACTCCGGGGTCCATGAGAAGGGTTTTCCTTTCTTTAGGAGCGAGTAGAGAGGTAGCGATTTTATCGCTGATCCTGCCAAGAATCTTGATAGGGCGGCTAGCCTTCCATTCAGTTGCTGTACTTCTTTGACACACGTCGGACTCTTCATATTGAGTATCGCTTGGCATTTGTCCGGGTTTGCTTCGATGCCCCTTTGAGTCAGCATGAAGCCTAAGAACTTTCCGGCTTCTGCGGCGAAGGTGCACTTTGTCGGGTTAAGTCTCATGTTGTGTTTTCTGAGGGTGCCGAAGACGCTGGCGAGGTCGGTCAGCAAGTTTCTGTCTTCTTGTGTCTTTACCAGCATGTCGTCGACGTACACCTCTAGCTGTAGTCCGATGTGTTCTGAGAACACTTTGTTCATTAGCCTCTGGTAGGTTGCCCCTGCGTTCTTCAGCCCGAAGGGCATTACTACGTAGCAGTAGTTTGCCCTCGGGGTTATGAACGAGGTCTTTTCTTGGTCTGGTGCGTACATCGGGATTTGATTGTATCCCGAGTATGCGTCCATAAAGGAGAGATATCTGTAGCCTGAGGCTGCGTCTACTAAGGCGTCGATGTTTGGTAATGGATATGGGTCTTTGGGGCAGGCTTTGTTGAGATCCGTGTAATCGACGCACATCCTCCATTTTCCGTTTTGCTTTTTTACCAGGACCACGTTTGCGAGCCATAGGGGGTATTTTACTTCCCTAATGAACCCTGCATCTAGCAGTGCTCGTACCTGTTCTTCTATTGCTTGCATGCGTTCGGGTCCGAGCTTCCGGCGTCTTTGTTGGACCGGTCTGGATCCCGGGTATACTGATAGCTTATGGCACATCAGGTCGGGGCTTATGCCTGGCATGTCGGAGGCTTTCCAGGCGAAGAGGTCGGAATTCCCTTTTAAGAGGGTTATGAGTTCCTCTTTTAGTCCTGCCTCAAGGTTTGCTCCTATGTTTGTTATTTTTTCAGGTGTGCTCCCGATCTGGACTTTTTCGGTTTCTCCCTCTGGTTGTGGCCGAAGATCTTCTCGGGCTTGAACTCGTCCGAGTTCTATTGTGTTGATTTCTTTCCCTTTTAGGCTCAGGCTTTCGTTGTAGCATCGCCGCGCTAGTTTTTGGTCACCTTTTAGGGTAGCGATTCCTTTTGCGGTAGGGAACTTCATACAGAGGTGTGGGGTCGAGACTATTGCTGCTAATCTGTTCAGGGTTGGTCGCCCAATGAGGGCGTTGTATGCTGAAGTGACGTCGACTATAATGTAGTCGATGCTTAATGTTTTAGAATGCTCGCCTCTTCCAAAGGTAGTGTGTAGCGAGATGTATCCTAAGGGATGGATCGGGGTGTCCCCTAGCCCAAATAGGTCGGTGGGATAGGCTTTTAGCTCTTTTTCTTCAAGTCCGAGCTTGTCGAAGGCCGTTTTGAACAGGATATCTGCTGAGCTTCCCTGGTCAATCAGGGTTCGATGTAAGTTGGCGTTTGCTAGGATAATGGTGATTACCATTGGATCGTCGTGCCCGGGTATTATCCCTTGAGCATCTTCTCGGGTAAATGAGATAGTAGGTAACTCGGGTAAGGGACTGTCTTCTCGGACGTGATAGACTTCTTTGAGGTGTCTTTTTCGCGAGGACCTGGATGTTCCTCCGCCTGCAAAACCTCCATTTATCATGTGAACGTGCCTTTCGGGGGTCCGAGGGGTTTGTTCGGCCCGACCTTCGTTATCTCCCCGCCTTCTCTTCCTGGTCTCTTCTCTTTTTTCTGCTATGTATCTGTCGAGTTTTCCTTCTCTGGCTAGCTTTTCTATAACATTTTTTAGGTCGTAGCAGTCGTTAGTAGGATGGCCGTAGAGTTTGTGATATTCACAGTACTCGGACCGATCTCTCCCCGCTCTCTTGTGTTTTAGAGGTCGAGGCGGGGGGATCCTTTCGGTGTGGCACACTTCTCTGTAGACGTCTACCAGGGAGACTCGGAGGGGGTGTAGTTGTGGTACTTCCGTGGCTTGTCCGAGTTGGGTTCTTCTTTCTTCTTCTGTTCCCGATCTCGATCTCGGAGTGGGTAGGTTGATTCCTTCCTAGAAGAGTCTCTTAGCTGGGAGGTTTCCTCCATGTTGATATATTTTTCTGCCCGCTCCTGCACCTCGTACAGGGAGGTCGGGTATCGTTTGGATAGGGATTGGCTAAACGGTCCCTCTTTTAGGCCGTTTGCTAGTCCCATGATGGCTGCTTCAGTGGGTAAGTGTTGTATGTCCAGGCAGGCTTTGTTGAATCGCTCCATGTATTCTCGTAGGGTTTCTTGGTTACCTTGTTTGATCCCGAGTAGACTGGGGGCATGTTTTGTCTTGTCCTTTTGAATAGAGAACCTTGTTAGGAATTTTTTGGTCAGGTCTTCGAAGCTGGTGATTGATCTTGGTGGCAGGTTGTCGAACCACTTCATGGCTGTCTTGGTGAGAGTGGTGGGGAAGGCTTTGCATCGAATGGCGTCGGAGGCGTCGACCAGGTACATTCTGCTTCTGAAGTTGCTGAGGTGGTGATTTGGATCGGTGGTGCCGTCGTAGAGATCCATATCGGGTGGTTTGAAGTTTCGCGGTACCTTCTCCTTCATGATCTCTTGTGTGAAGGGATCATGGCTGTCTTCGGGGGTGGTGCCGCGTTCTGTCCGATCTTTCAGGTTGGCCTCTATTTTCCGTAGTTTTTCTTCTAATTCTCTGCGCTTGCGAGCCTCCCTTCTCAGATCTTGTTCAGTTTCCTTCTGCCTCTTTATGTCCTCTTCGAGTTGTTTCAGTTGGTTTTGTTATGCCCGGACTGCTTCTAGAATTTCCGAGCTCTCTTCTTTTTCGGGATTTTGCGGATCTTTGTTTGGGAGTGATGTCTTTGGGCGATTCTGTTTGTTTCCTCCTGGAGTGCGTGGTGATAGAGGGCTATCCGGACGTTCTCCGGTGTCGATTTCTTCCTCTTGTTCAGATGCAGCGTGGTCATTGTTGTGAGGGTCGTCCGCCATGGTAGAGGGATGACTTCCAGGTCCCCGGCAACGGCGCCAATGTTCCGAGGGTTACCTGAAACGTGTAGCTCGGTCGTCTTGGGATGGCCCGAGGTGAGGGTCAGGGACCCGAGCTTGATTTGTGGAGTGGTTGGTGGTGGTACCTGCAATGACACTCCGATGCTTAAGTTAGCATGGGTCCAAGCAGATATGTGTAGAATGTGGAATGAATGCCATACCTGGGTGCTCCAGTGTATTTATAGTAGTTGGCCGTGATCTTCCCTGGATAAGATATTCTTATCTTATCTTATCTTTTGGGAGTTTTATCTCTATCTTTGCGGAACCGCCTCTTCTAGGCCTATTTCGGCCTTTAGGTTTTGGGCTGCGTTCCTTTTGATGGGCCTTCCTTGCTATGATGTCCGAGGTCCGACCTTTAGGCGTGGGCCTTTGGATGAGGTCGGACCTTTCATGGATTGACCGAGTATGAGGAGCCCGGTCAGGGTATGAACAGTGACCATAGCTTGCTTCATACCAACAATCTCCGTGGGATCGACCCTTACTCATGTAAGGTATTACTTGGACGACCCAGTGCACTTGCTAGTTAGTTGAATGGAGTTGTGATCATAAATTCCAATAGAGCCAATATTTAAATTTCATACAAGTACAAAGAGACCAACTTTTTGGTGATCACAATTTCGTCCACCAGGGCTCTTCTTGACTCTGAACTGAGAGAAGCTCTTCATGCTTACTCTCTTTTGTCACAGAGGGATGGCCATGTGCCTTAAACACAAGGTAGTCCCCATTCAATTGAAGGACTAATTCACCTCTGTTGACATCTATTACAGCTCCTGCTGTGGCTAGGAAAGGTCTTCCAAGGATGATGCATTCATCCTCTTCCTTCCTAGTGTCTAAGATTATGAAATCAGCAGGGATGTAAAGGCCTTCAACCTTTACTAACACGTCCTCCACTATTCCATAAGCTTGTCTCAATGACTTGTCTGCCAATTGTAATGAGAACAAGGCAGGTTGTACCTCAATGATCCCCAGCTTCTCCATTACAGAGAGTGGCATAAGATTTATCCCTGACCCCAGATCACACAGAGCTTTTGCAAAGGTCATGGTGCCTATGGTACAAGATATTAAGAACTTACCAGGATCTTGTTTCTTTTGAGGTAGAATTTGCTGAATCCAGGTATCCAGTTCACTAATGAGCAAGGGAGGTTCACTTTCCCCAGTCTCATTACCAAACAACTTGGCATTCAGCTTCATGATAGCTCCTAAATATTGAGCAACTTGCTCTCCAGTTACATCTTCATCCTCTTCAGAGGAAGATTAGTCTTCAGAGCTCATGAATGGCAGAAGGAGATTTAATGGAATCTCTATGGTCTCTATATGAGCCTCAAATTCCTTTGGATCCTTAATAGGAAACTCCTTCTCGCTTGACGAACGTCCCAGGAGGTCTTCCTCACTAGGATTTTCGTCCTCCTCCTCCCTTGTGCATTCGGCCATATTGATTATATCAATGGCCTTGCACTCTCCTTTTGGATTCTCTTCTGTATTGCTTGGGAGAATATTGGGAGGAGTTTCAATGACTTTCTTACTCAGCTGGCCCACTTGTGCCTCTAGATTTCTGATGGCGGATCTTGTTTCACTCATGAAACTGAAAGTGGCCTTTGACAGATCAGAGACTAGATTGGCTAAATTAGAGGTATTTTGTTCAGAATTCTCTGTCTGTTGCTGAGAAGATGATGGAAAAGGCTTGCCATTGCTCAGCCTATTGCATCCACCATTGTTAAAGCCTTGTTGAGGCTTTTGTTAATCCTTCCATGAGAAATTTGGATGATTTCTCCATGATGAGTTATAGGTGTTTCCATAAGGTTCACCCATGTAATTAACCTCTGCCATGGCAGGGTTCTCAGGATCATAAGCTTCTTCAAAAGCTACCTCTTTAGTACTGTTGGATGCATGTTGCCATCCATTCAGATTTTGAGAGATCATGTTGACCTGTTGAGTTAACACTTTGTTCTGAGCCAATATGGCATTCAGAGCATCAATTTCAAGAACTCCTTTCTTCTGAGGTATCCCATTATTCACGGAATTCCTCTCAGAAGTGTACATGAATTGATTGTTTGCAACCATGTCAATGAGTTCTTGAGCCTCTTCAGGCGTTTTCTTTAGGTGAATAGATCCACCTGCAGAATGGTCCAATGACATTTTCGAAAATTCAGATAGACCATAATAGAATATATCTAATATGGTCCATTCTTAAAACATGTCAGATGGACATCTTTTGGTCAACTGCTTGTATCTTTCCCAAGCTTCATAGAGGGATTCACCATCTTTTTGTTTGAAGGTTTGAACATCCACTCTCAGCTTGCTCAGCTTTTGAGGAGGAAAGAATTTATCCAAGAAGGTCGAGACCAGCTTATCCCAAGAGTCCAGGCTATCCTTAGGTTGTGAATCCAACCATATTCTAGCTCTGTCTCTTACAGCAAAAGGGAAAAGCATGAGTCTGTAGACTTCAGGATCAACTTCATTCGTCTTTACAGTCTCACAAATATGCAAGAACTCAGTTAAAAACTGATAAGGATCTTCAAATGGAAGTCCATAAAACTTGCAGTTTTGTTGCATTAAAGCAACTAGTTGAGGCTTAAGCTCAAAATTATTGGCTCCAATGGCAGGAATGGAGATGCTTCTTCCATCAAATTTGAACGTTGGCTTTGTGAAGTCACCAGCATTCTCCTTGCATTATTATTATTTTCGGCTGCCATCTCCTTCTCTTGTTCAAAAATTTCTGAAAGGTTGTTTCTGGATTGTTGTAATTTAGTTTCTCTAAATTTCCTTTTCAGAGTCCTTTCAGGTTCAGGATCAATTTCAACAAGAGTGCCTTTTTCCCTGTTCCTGCTCATATGAAAGAGAAGAAAACAAGAAAGGAAGAGGAATCCTCTATGTCACAGTATAGAGATTCCTTTATGTTAGTAGAAGAAGAAAGGGGAGAAGAGTGAAGAAGAATGGGTTCAGATTTTTAGATGAAGAGATGTGAAGAGAAGTGTTAGTAATTAAATAATTAAATAGAACAAGAAAAGAGAGGGGAAATTTCGAAAATAATTTTGAAAAAGGGATTAGTATTTTCGAAAATTAGAGATAAAATGTAATTAAAATTAAAACATGAAACAATTAGTTAATTAAAAAGAGTTTTTGAAAAAGAGGTGAGATATTTTCAAAAATTAGAGAGGAAAGAGTAGTTAGGTAGTTTTGAAAAAGATAAGAAACAAACAAAAATTTAATTAGTTAGTTGAAAAAGATTTTAAAATCAAATTTTAAAAAGATAAGAAAATAAGAAGTTAGATAAGATATTTTAAAATCAAATTTTGAAAAAGATAAAATTTTGAAAAAGATAAGATATAAAAGATAAGAAGATTTTAAGAAAAAGATATTTTGAAAAAGATTTAATTTTTAAAAAGACTTAACTAACAAGAAACTACAAGATAAGATTCTAGAATTTAAAGATTGAACCTTTCTTAACAAGAAAGTAACAAACTTCAAATTTTTGAACCAATCATATTAATTGTTAGCCTATTTTCAAAAATTTGATATAAAGATAAGAAAAAGATTTTGAAAATATTTTGAAAAAGAATTTTGAAATTTTCGAGAAATAGAAAAAAAATGAAAAAGATATAATTTTTGAAAAAGATTTTTGAAAAGATAAGATTTTTAAAATTGAAATTTTGACTTGACTTGTAAGAAACAATTAATTTTTAAAAATTTTTGACCAAGTCAATCCAAAATTTTGAAAATTTGGAGGGAAATAAGGAAAAGATATTTTTTTATTTTTGAATTTTTTTTAATTATGAGAGAAAAACACAAACATGACCCAAAACATGAAAATTTTGGATCAAACACATAATGCATGCAAGAACACTATGAATGTCAAGATGAACACCAAGAACACTTTGAAGATCATGATGAACATCAAGAACATAATTTTGAAAAATTTTTGATGCAAAGAAAACATGTAAGACACCAAACTTAGAAATCTTTAATGCATGGACTCTAACAAACGATAAATGCACATGAAAAACAACAAACAACACAAAACAAGAAATCATCAAGATCAAACAAGAAGACTTGTCAAGAACAACTTGAAGATCATGAAGAACACTATGAATGCATGGAATTTTCGAAAAATGCAAGAAAAATTTTTTTAAAGCATGCAATTGACACCAAACTTAAAAATTGACTCAAGACTCAAACAAGAACACCAAATATTTTTTATTTTTATGATTTTATGATTTTTTTGTATTTTTTTTTATTTTTTTTTTTTTTGAAAACAAAGTTTAGAAAAACGAAAAATAAAGAAAAAATTTTGAAAAAGATTTTTGAAAAGAAAATTATCTAATCTGAGCAACAAGATGAACCGTCAGTTGTCCATACTCGAACAATCCCCGGCAACGGCGCCAAAAACTTGGTGGACGAAATTGTGATCCTCTTTGTATTTGCATGAGATTTAAAAATTGGCTCTATTGGAATTTATGATCACAACTTCATTCAGCTTAACCAGCAAGTGTACTGGGTCATCCAAGTAATACCTTACGTGAGTAAGGGTCGATCCCACAGAGATTGTTGGTATGAAGCAAGCTATGGTCACCTTGTAAATCTCAGTTAGGCAGATTAAATTGGTTTATGGATTTTTGAATAATTAATAATAATTAGAAAATAAAAAGGGATAGAAATACTTATGTAAAACAATAGTGGGAATTTCAGATAGGCGTGTGGAGATGCTGGACTCCTTTCGAATCTCTACTTTCTTATTGCTTTCATCCAATCCTTCTTACTCCTTTCCATGGCAAGCTGTATGTAGGGCATCACCATCATCAATGGCTACTTTTAATCCTCTCGGGAAAATGGTCCTATGCGCTGTCACTGCACGGCTAATCGTCTGGAGGCATCACCCTTGTTGATAGCTACATCCCATCCTCTCAGTGAAAATGGTCCAAATGCACTATCACAGCACGGCTAATCATCTGTCGGTTCTCAATCAGGTTGGAATAGAATCCATTGATTCTTTTGCGTTTGTCATCACGCCCAGCCTTCAGGAGTTTGAAGCTCGTCACAGTCATTCAATACCGGAATCCTACTCGGAATACCACAGACAAGGTTAGACTTTCCGGATTCCCAGGATCCTACTCGGAATACCACAGACAAGGTTAGACTTTCCGGATCCCCATGAATGCCGCCATCTATCTTGCTTATACCACGAAGATTCTGTTGGGGAATCTAAGAGATATGCGCCCGGCCTAGAGTAGAACGGAAGTGGTTGTCAATCACGCGCGTTCATAGGTGAGAATGATGATGAGTGTCACGGATCATCACATTCATCAAAGTGTTGTGCAACATATATCTTGGAATAAGAATAAAAGAGAATTGAATAGAAAGTAATAATAATTGTATTGAAACTTGAGGTACAGCAGAGCTCCACACCCTTAATCTATGGTGTGCAGAAACTCCACCGTTGAAAATACATAAGTGAAAGGTTCAGGCATGGCCGAATGGCCAGCCCCCAAAATGTGCTCAATGGCCTCCTAAGATGAAGAATAAAACAAAACTGAGACCCAAGATGAAACGTGGTCAAAAGACGACTAATACATTAGTAAAAAGTCTTATTTATACTAAACTAGCTACTAGGGTTTACATGAGTAAGTAATTGATGCATAAATCCACTTCCGGGGCCCACTTGGTGTATGATTGGGCTGAGCTTGATCTACCCACGAGCTGAGGCTTTTCTTGGAGTTGAACTCCAAGTTATAACGTGTTTTGGGCGTTCAACTCCGGATCATGACGTGTTTCTGGCGTTTAACTCCAGACAGCAGCATGTACTTGGCGTTCAACGCCAAGTTACGTCGTCAATTTCCGAATAAAGTATGGACTATTATATATTTTTGGAAAGCTCTGGATGTCTACTTTCCAACGCCGTTGAGAGCGCGCCATTTAAAGTTTTGTAGCTCTAGAAAATCCATTTCGAGTGCAGGGAGGTCAGATTCCAACAGCATCAGCAGTCCTTTTGTCAGCCTTTTTCAGAGTTTTGCTCAAGTCCCTCAATTTCAGCCAGAAATTACCTGAAATTACAGAAAAACACACAAACTCATAGTAATGTCCAGAAATATGAATTTAACATAAAAACTAATGAAAACATCCCTAAAAGTAGCTTGAACTTACTAAAAACTACCTAAAAACAATGCCAAAAAACGTATAAATTATCCGCTCATCAGCTTTCGATCTTCATCTAACTGGTTTGTTATCTTGGGAAAGAAACTCTCCATAATTGGATCTCCTCTGAGCCTTGGAAAAGGGATGAGGAGATCATGCTAGAAATGCTTTCTCATGTTGGACCAAATTGGGGTTTGGATGGGTATAGTGACATATAACCTTACCAACACTTTGATTTGGAAATACATGTGGTATAATCAGTGACCATACTTCATCTCTTCCCATGAGCAATTATATCAAGGAATTGGGCAATTGTTCAAGCTTAGAGAGATTGGATTGCCAAGGAATTGGGATCCAATCACTTAAGATTGCCAAGGAGATCAATGAATGCATTGATTGAGGAAGAGATGAGAATGAACTTGATCCGGAGAATGCAATATCTCCTGAACCCAATGAACTCCCCATTTCTGATCTTACCCATTCTCTTTACTTTCTGCTATTTACTTTCATGCTATTCACCCCAAATCCCCATTTAAGATTCTGCAATTTATTTCCTGTCATTTACTTTCCCGCCATTTACTTTTCTGCAATTCTCAATTTAACTTCTGCTCAGCTCAACTAGAACACCCCTCCAATTAAAATTTCTTGATCAATCAATTCTTATGGGATTCGACCTCACTCTATTGTGAGTTTTTACTTGAGGACAATTCGTTATACTTGTCGAAGGGAATTTTGTTAAGAGACAAGTTTCCGTGCATCATTATACCACACACATTCATAGATCAAAGTATTGGTAGGATTAAATGTCACAATGTCCATCCAATCCCCAACCTAATCCAATGTGAGAGAGCATTTCTAGCATGATTTTCTCATTCCTCTTCCAAGGTTCAGAGGAAATCCAAGTATGAGCAATTTCTCTTCTGAGACAATTACCCAATTGGATGAAGATCGAAAGCTCTCAAGTAAAATCAAGAGAAAAGAAAGAAGAAGAAGAAAAAGAACTACAATTGATCCATTGAATCACAATAGAGCTCTCTAACCCAATGAAAAGAGTTAGTTGTTCATTGCTCTATTAAAACAGAAAAGAAAGAAAGTGTAGAAAAATAAAGACGAAGATTAAAATTGAAATTGAAACTTCAAAGTTCATAATGAAAATTACAACTAAAATGAAACTACTACTAAGAAAAGAAAAAAGAAAGAGAAAAGGAAGAAGAGTGTAGGAGGGGAGGGGTCCGAAGACCCACTCCCCTAGGAGTGTGCCAATTCACAGAAGTTTGAATTGGTCTTCACTCTCTCCCCTTTCCTTCAATTTCCCCCTTTTCTGTATATCTTGAATGTAGAAACTAAGGCCTTTATATAGGCTCTCCTAAATTACAACTCAAATAAAATTGAAAGTAAATTACAATGAAATGAAAATTAACTATTTTAGATGCTTCTTGTGGCCTTGATTGATTGATACTTGTGGGCTTGCTTCCTTGAGCTTTGAAGTGGACTTGAGAGAGAAGTGAATCAAATTGAGGTCCAGGGCGACTTGGCTTTATTGCTTCCGTTAGCCACACTAACGCTACAAGTGTGGCGTTAGTGCTGAAGTTAGTGTGGCTAACGTCACACTTGCTACCTAGTTGGTGTTTTTTGGGCTTAAAAGATGCCTATTGTTTATGCTTCAATTTCATGCCCAATATAGAGTATTATATATCGTTGGAAATCTCTAAATGTCAGCTTTCTAACGCAACTAGAATCACCTCAATTGGACCTCTGTAACTCAAGATATGCTCCTTTGAAGGGGACAGGGTCGCTGGCATAGTCGCTAGCATTATTGGCAAAAGTGGGTGCCAATAACGTTAGCGATCAGGGAATTAATATTGCCAGGTTCTGAAGTTCAAACTTAATGTCCACCCCATACTATTATATATTTTTGGAAAGCCCTGAATGTCTACTTTCCAACGCTTTTGGAAGCACATCATTTGGAGCTTTGGAACTCGAGTTACACTTCTTGGAAGGTGAAGAGGTCAGCTGGCCTTACTACAAGTTGATACCATGTTCATCTTTGCATTTTCGGGGCAGGTTTTTTCCCTCAAATTTAGTGTCCACCATGTAGTATCATATATTCTTGGAAATCTCTAAAATCCTACTTTCTAATGCCACTGAAATCACCTCATTTGGAGCTTTGTGGCTCAAGTTATTCTTGTTTGAAGAAGGCATGGTCAGGCTGCCGGGTGAGATTTTGCCCATGTTAGTGTCCACGTTAGTGTAACTAATGTGGCCATTAACGTGGGTCTTCCTTTGCTTCGCTAGCGTTATTGGCACTCACTTTTGCCAATAACACTACTCCTTGTCCCTCTTTCTTACGTTAATGGTCCACGTTAGTGTAACTAACGTCGCTATTAACGTGGGTCTTTCTTTGCTTTGCTAGCGTTATTGGCACTCACTTTTGCCAATAACGATGCCCCTTGTCCCTCTTTCCCACGTTAATGGTCCACGTTAGTGTAACTAACATGGCCCTTAACGTAGGCATGCCAAGCCTCGAGAGCGTTAGTGACACTCACCTTTGTCACTAATGCTACAACAACCCCTACTCTTCCACGTTAATGCCGTTAATTTTGCCACTAACTTTCCAAGCTTTCCTTCCTTCTCTGTTAGTGCCCACGTTAGTGGCACTAACGGGGCCGCCAACGTGGGTCTGAAATCAAACAAACAAGGTGTATCAAAGTAACATACAAGACAAGCTTCATTATACTAAGTGTGCTAATAATGCCCAAAATCATAACTTCACTTAATGTGATCTATTTCATCGTATTTACCCTGTATATTAACTAAAATTCACCTATGCTTGAGATTTTGTTTCATGCTATTACTCATTTATTGGCAAGATTTGTATGAAAACTAACCAAAACCTACTGAAATAACTATCAAAATTAGGCAATGATGCACCCGCATCAAATACCCATCCAGGAAGCAATAATACTCATGTCCTGCCAATCTCTCGAGCATCTGATCCATGAAAGGTAAGGGGAAATGATCTTTCCTGGTGGCTTCATTAAGCTTCCTATAGTCAATGCACATGCGCCACCCGGTCACTGTTCTTTTAGGTATCAGCTCATTCTTCTCATTTGGTACAACAGTGATCCCTCCCTTCTTTGGGACTACCTGCACTGGGCTTACCCAAGAGCTGTCTGAGATGGGGTAAATCACCCATGCTTGCCACAAATTCAACACTTCTTTTTGAATTACTTCATTCATAGTTGGATTCAACCTCCTTTGTTGTTGCCTTGAAGGTTTGGCATCTTCCTTAAGTAGGATTTTGTGCATGCACATTGAAGGACTGATCCCTTTTAGATCTGAAAGTGTCCAACCTATGGCATCCTTGTGTTGTCTCAGTACTTGGATAAGCTCCTCTTCTTGCTCCTCACTCAGACTCGAATTTATGATCACTAGGTGGGTGTTGTTGGCATCCAAATATGCATATTTCAAGCTGGGTGGTAAGGTTTTCAATTCTAGCTTTGGTGCCTCTGCATCTTTGTTGTCTGTGGTGGTTGGCATGATTAAGTTCTTCCTGGTTTCTTGTGGTAGTTCTCCATTTGATGTTGGTTGTTCCAGCTCCATAGTTCCTTCACATTGTTCTTCTTCCAAAACCCTTGAACTATCTGTTCTATGGTGTCTACCATCATGCGTTCTCCTATGGACTCTTTGGGGTAACTCATTGCCTTAAAGACGTTGAAGACCGTTTTCTCTTCATGTAATCTCAAGACTAATTCCCCTTTTTGCATATCAATAATGGCTCCAGCAGTAGCTAGGATGATTGATATGTTGGCCTCTTCTTCCATGTCCAGCACAACAAAATCAGCCGGGAAAATAAATTCCCCCACTTTCACCAACAAGTCTTCCACTACCCCATGTGGAAACTTAAATTTTCTGTCAGCCAACTGGAGTACCATCCTTGTTGGTTTAGCTTCCTCAATCTTCATCCTTCTCATCATGGTTAAGGACATGAGATCTATACTAGCTCCCAGGTCACACAAGGCTTTCTCAATAGTGATATCCCCTATGATGCAGGGGATTTGAAAATTCCCTGGGTCCTTCATCTTCTGAGGTAGCTTCTTTTATATGATGGCGCTACATTCCTCAATTAGTACTATGGTCTCATTTGCTTCCCAGTTTCTTTTTCTTGTTATAATCTCTTTCAAAAATTTGTCATAAAGTGGTATTTGCTCCAATGCCTCAGCAAATGGTATGTTGATTTGGAGCTTCTTAAAGATCTCTAGGAACTTAGAGAATTGACCATCCTTCCCATCTTTTCCCAGCCTTTGTGGGTATGGTGCTTTTGACACATAAGGCTTCAAGACTGGTTTTGGTGAGGGCGGAGCAGGGGTCTCTCCTTCATTCTGGTTTTCATGCTTTTCTGCAACTTTTTCTTCATGGTTGCTTTTGCTAGGGGTTCCTTCCTCCTCAACTTTCCCACTTCTAAGTGTAATGGCCTTGCATTCCCCACTTGGGTTGGCCATGGTGTCACTGGGAAATGTGTGTGTGGACATTGGAATTTGCTTGGATATGATCCCTACTTGTGCTTCCAACTTTGAGATTGTTGCGCCTTGATTTTTCAGATTTGACCTGTATTCTTCTTGATTGGCGTCTATCCTTCTATCAGTCTGCACTTATCTCTCCATAAGGGTGGAGACTGCTCCTGCAAGCTGTGATGATAACTGTGCTATTGCAGTTTCCATCCTCTCAAAGTTGCTCTTAATTTCACATGGTTGCATAGTTGAGGGTGGTGTGTCTTGATGGTAGTTGTTGTGTGTTGGTTGGTTGCCATGGTATGATGTGTTTTGTGAGTTATGGTAAGGTCTATGGTTGCCTGTTTGATGGTTGGGGTTGTGAGTGCTGTGATGATTTGAGGGGTAGGGTTTGTTGTGGTCATGGTTATGGCTTTGTTAGTTTTCCCACCCAAAATTTGGGTGGTTCTTCCAACCTGGGTTGTATGTCTTAGAGTTTGGGTCATATGGTGGTCTGGATGAGTTGTTCACATAATTAGCTTGTTCTCAGTCACCTTCAGATTCTGATGCATTCCCTTCTTGTTGAGGAGTTTGGTCTTGAATGGCTAAGGCTTGATTAGCCTCCATCTTCTTGGTTAAGGCTGTTATTTGTGCTGCAATAGCCTTGTTTTGGGCTAACAAAGTATCTACAGAGTTGAGTTCTAGCACTCCTTTCTTCTGAGTTCTTTCTGAAGCATAGAAATACTCATTTTCAGCTACAGTCTCGATGACATCTATGGCTTCTTCAATGGTTTTATTTTTGTTAAGTGAGCCTCCTGAAGAATGATCCACGGCCTTCTTTGATTCATAAGACAGCCCTTCATAGAAGATGTGTAGTTGTACCCACTCATTGAACATTTCTGATGGGCATCTTCTTGTCAAATCTTTAAATCTCTCCTAGGCCTCATAGAGTGTCTCACCATCATGTTGCCTGAAAGTTTTCACCTCAGCTCTTAGCCTGTTGATTCTTTGTGGGGGGTAGAATCTAGCAAGGAATCTGTTCACAACATCATCCCATGTGGTTAGGCTCTCCTTGGGAAATGATTCCAACCACTTTGCCGCCTTATCTCTGAGTGAGAAAGGGAACAAGAGTAGCTTATAAATGTCAGGGTGTACCCCATTGGACTTTACAGTATCACATATCCTCAGGAATGTGTTGAGATGTTGGTTTGGGTCTTCTTGGGCACTTTCTCCATATGAACAATTATTCTGGACAAGGGTGATGAGTTGAGGTTTCAACTCAAAGTTGTTAGCATGAATTGTTGGCTTCAGGATGCTACTGCCATAATTTCCAGGATTTGGGTTGATATAGGAGCCTAAGACTCTCCTTTCCTGCCCAACATGATTGTCAGCTTCCTCTCCAACATGGTTATGTGCTTCTTCTTCCATGGTGGTCTCTAGATCTTCCTCCACTTTTTCTTCTCCAACTATGTCTTTGCCTCTGGCCTCCCTCCTTAATCTAAGGAAGGTCCTCTCAGGTTCACTATCAAATGGAGATACAGTCTCTCCTCTTCTACTTGTCATACACTTAGCAAATAACCAGCAGAGAAGAAGTGAAGTGAAAGAAAGTCTTGTTGAGATTAGTGGTTAGCTTTGTTGATGCAATTAATCAAATAGTTAGAAGAATGGAAATATGGACAATGGATAACTAAAATAATCAAAGAAAAAGAAATAGAAATCAGAGTAGAGATAAAAGAAAAATAAAAAGCACAAAAATAAAATAAAATAACAAGGAAATTAAATTGCTTAATCTAGCTCTCCAATCAGAAAGCCAATCCCCGGCAACAGCGCCATAAAACTTGATGAGTCCAATTCACACCCCATTCAAAAAAATGGTGAATCAATTCTTTTGGTGAGCACACCAAAATTAACGTCAAGTAATAACCCACAGTGGAGTGGGATCGTATCCACAAAGACTGGCAAATTTGAGTAGTTTTAATCAATTGATGAATTAGTTAAATGGAACAGATAGATTGTAATTGCAGAATTGTAACTGGCAGAAATGTAAATGGTTAAAATGTAAAGGAAAGCAATAAAGTGCAGAAATGGAAATGGCAGAATGTAAAGTGCAGAATCATAAATGACTTAATTGTAAATGGGAATGGGAAATTGCATAATGTAAAAGCAGACTATAAAGAAAGTGGTAGATAAGAATGGGGAAATTCATTGAGATCAGTAGATGTTGTCTCTTTGGATCAATTTCAGCTTATATCCTCTTCAATCATGCAACTCATTGACCTCTTGGCAATCATGATTGATTGAGCCCCAATCCCTTGGTGACTCAATCTCTCAGATCTTGATCAATAGCCAATTCCTTGGTCTAATTGTTCATGAAGAGAGATATGCTTGGTCCCTGATTATACCACACATCATCATAGGTCCAAGTAGAGGGAGGATTATATGTCACCATATCCAAACACCAAAACCCAGATCCTATTCAAGTGTGAGAAGGGATTTCAAGCATGATTTCATGTTTCCTTTCCCAAGGTTCCCATGAAACCTATTTTGCATTCAATCTCTTTTCCAAGATAATTGAACACTAAGCATTAGAAACGAAATTCCTTCTAGCAAATCAAAGAGAAGATGAATAGAAGAAGAATTTCACTATCATCAATCCATTAAGTACAACAAAGCTCCCTCTCTCAATGAGAGGGAATTTAGCTACTCATAGCTCAAGGAAAAGTACTCAAAAGTAAAAAAAGATGATGAAGTATAAAAGTGGATCCAAAACTAGTCTCTCTAACTGCTTAACTCCTTCTTCAGTACTTCTTGGGGGTATTTATACTACTCCTAACTCTCAACATAAAAGAATTACAAAAGTGAAAAAGTGAAATTACAATTTGGAGGGAAAAGAAACTCAATAAGCGTGACTTTCCAGCTGGCGTGTGGTAGGTGCTTCAGTGGCATGTCACTTGCTCCTCCAATTTGGGCTTGGCGTGCCACGCCCAGTCCCTCAAGGGGCACGCCCTTCTTCAGTAACATCCCTGGCGTGCCACGCCTTCGAGCTCAATTGGCACGCCCAGGGTCTTTTAATGCCCATGTAGCATGGCGTGCCACGCCTTCGAGCTTAAGTGGCACGCCCTAGCCTTTTTCCACTTCTCTTTGCCTCTGGAGACTTGAACTAGCGTGGCACGCCCAGGGTATGGTGTGCCACGCCCTTGTTGCGCGCTTAATCAAGCTCTCTGAAAATTTGAACTAGCGTGGCACACCCAAGGTCTGGCGTGCCATGCCCTTAGTGGGCAAGTGACTCTTCTGTTTGGCGTGCCACGCCGCAAACTCAAGTAGCACGCCCCTATGGCTTTTGCTTTCTGAATGACACTGGCGTGCCACGCCTGGGGTTCAAGTGGCATACACAAGTAAGGAATAGTGGGTGGTGTGCCATGCCCTCAACACCAAGTGGCACGCCCATGTATCTGGCCTCCTTCATCCTCTCTGGAAACTTGTACCAGCGTGCCACGCCCATGATCTTGTGTTGGTTCCAGCAGTTGGCGTGCCACGCCCAACACTCAAGTGGCACGCCATAATGAGATTCTTGGGCTGGCGTGCCACGCCTTCGATACCAAGTGGCACGCCCAGCCCTTACTTTGGCCTCTTTGTGCATTGGCGTGCCACACCTGCTTGCTCAAGTGGCACGCCTAAGTGAGATTGAGAGCCTGGCGTACCACGCCCTTGACCTCAAGTGGCACGCCCAGACTTCATTTGCCTTCAACTCCTTCTCTGAGATTTTGTATCAGCGTGCCACGCCATGCTGCTCAAGTGGCATGCCCATACATTTGTGGACTTCTCAAGCTTGGTGTGCCACACCTGGTTCCTCAAGTGGCACGCCCAAGTGACTTTTTGGAGCTGGTGTGCCACACCTTCGATACCAAGTGGCACGCCATAGTGATAGTTCCTCCTGAAGTGATGAGCTAGCGTGCCACGCCCCTTGGCTCAAGTGGCACGCCCATAGTAGGTGATGGGTTAGGCGTGCCACGCCCAACCTGGCGTGCCACGCCCGTTTTGTGTCCTCCATTGTTGCTCTCTGGAACTTTGTACTAGCGTGGCACGCCCAGGGTCTGGCGTGCCACGCCCTTGTGAATGCTTGAGAATTCTCCTCTGGAATTTAGTACTGGCGTGGCACGCTAGTTCATTTTTGTGGTGCTTGCTCCAAGTGGCATGCCAGTTTCACACGTGCAGCTTCTTTGTTGCTTTCTTCCCATTTTTTATGTCTTTTTCACTTGAAATTCAGCACAACTCATCTCAAAGCACTGTACCATAATATTCATTAATTAATGCATGAATTGCAATGATTAATTGAGCTTTATGCTCTTTTATAGTCCTCTTTATGCAAGAAAGAAGGGTAGATGATGCAAGTCATCAAGTATGTGCCAGTAAAGGCATCCAATTTGAATTTAGAGGTCTTCAAGAACAGTCTTCCAAGCAAAACAGAGGAGGAACTTCCATTATCCGTCCGAGGCATTTCAAGGATATAGAAATCAACCGGAAACACCAAATCCTTGATTGCCACAAGCACATCTTCTGCTACCCCTACTACGGTGATCACACTCTTGTCGGCTAAGGTAAATTTGGCAGCCGAACTTTTCAATGGAGCCAACTTCAACCTTGTAAATATAGAGAGCGGCATGATACTTACACAAGCCCCTAAATCACACATACAGTCATGAAATGTAACACCACCAATCCGACAAGATATTAAACATGGTTCGGGGTCACTACACTTTTCTGAAATAGGCTTCATCAATGAAGAAATGGAACTACCTAAAGACAAAGTTTCCAACTCACCAATCCTTTCTTTGTGTGTGCACAAGTCCTTTAAAAACTTAGCATACTTTGGATTTTGTTGAATAGTATCAAGAAGTGGGATAGTTATCTCAACCTTCTTGAATACTTGAAGCATGTTTAAATCAAACTCCGGAGTTTTCTTGGCCTTCTTTACCATTGAAGGGAATGGGATAGGGATGGATTCATCTATTATAGCCTTCCTCTTAGGCTCCTTAAGGCTCACATCTTCTTCCTCTTGCCTTGTGTCTACCTCATCTTCTTCATGTAGAACTTTAACAACCACTTCCTCCTCATGAATGTCTTCCATGACCCTAGGAGGTATTTCTTCCAATGTAGTCCCCGACCACAGAGTAATGACATTGAGACCATCCTTTGGGTTTGAAAGGGTTAGGATGGAAGGCTAGAAGAGCTTGAGGGTTGGTTGGTGTTGTTGGAGGGAGGTAAATATATCCTTGAAAGCATCTCAGTGATGTTGGACAATTGAGCATTTATGTCACCAACTTGTTCACTGAGGTTTCTTGTGTTGTCCGCATTTTTCTCTACCATGGTCTTAATCCTCTCTTGCTCTTGGTAGAGTGCACGGTTGGAATCATCACCTTGGTTGATGGAGGGGGAAGAGGATTGGTTGGATTGATGTCTTTGATGTGGTGCTTGGTATCTAGGGTAGTTATTTTGGTTTTGGTGGGGTGCTTAGTATGGTTGGTTGTGGTGATTTTGGTTAGCTTGATAGTTATTGTTGTGATATTGGGATGAAGCTTGGTGATTGTTGTTGAAATGAGAAGAGGAGTTGTTCCATCTTTGATTTCAATTGTTCCCTTGTGCATTGTCCCTCCACCCATGGTTGGAACTATTACTAGAAGAGTAATTGTTTTGGCCTTGAGATTGATAGGGTAGACTGTTGTTATAATTCAAATTGGCTACTGCAAAGGTATAATCTTCTTGAACTTGGTGGCATTGGTCGGTGTAATGTGCAGTGCTAGAGCATAAACCACATACTCTAGGGGGGCCTTCAAGTTGGAGTGTTTGAGTGGACCTTGGATGGCTTGGATTGAATAAAATGCCTTTTGTTCATTGCACATCTCAGTGAGGAGAGTAGTCATGTTCCCAAGCACTTTGGTCAAGCTTGCTTCAGAAGGGGGGGTGCTTCCACCACGCCCTTGAGGGGGTTGTTCCTCACCCTTACATGTTGTGTAGCCTTGGTGACATCATTTATCAATCTCCAAGCTTCCGCCACCGTCTTGTTTTTGGAAAGGGAACCATCACTAAAAGTGGTGAGCAATCTCTTGTCTACCGCGCAAAGACCTCCAGTGAAATAACTAATGAGCAAGTGAATGTCCAATCCATGGTGTGGACAAGATTCCAATAGCCACTTGAATCGAATCCAATACTCATATAAGGTCTCTTGATCCTTTTGCATTATACTAGAGATTTCTTTTCGGATGTAGTCAGTCTTCTCCGATGGAAAAAACTTGTCTAGAAACTCTGTTCTCAATAAATCCCATTCGGTCACTATCTCATCCGGTTGGGAATAGAACCACTCCTTTGCTTGCCCCTTAAGAAAGAAGGGGCAAGAAAAAACCATGATAGCAATCTCATTGGCTCCATGCCTTCGAGCTGTAGAACAAGCAACTTGAAAATCTCTCAGATGTCTGATGGGGTCTTGGCCCGGAAGTCCATGATACTTGGGGAGCAAATTTATCAAGCTATTCTTCAACTCAAAGTTCGGGTCAAGATTGGGATACCTCACTTGCAATGGTTGAAGTATAAGATCCGGAGCCCTTTGTTCGTGCAAAGTTATCCTTCGTGGCTCCGCCATGAAATTTTCACCTGTAGGATGCAAATATATGTTAATAGTGTCAATAGAAGAAGTGGCGGATTCTAAGTCGCTCTCGTTCCGTCTAGTGGTTCGGAGGTTTCCTCAAAAGGGACCAAAGCACTAGCCGCATAGCTCAACCGCCGCCTAGCTTGCCGGGTGTGTAACAAAATTCTTTCAATCTCAAGATCAAGCTCGACTAAGCTAGAGTTCGGTTGAGACCGAGTCATCAAACTTAGAACTCATGACTTATGCATTAAAAGAAATCTAACCAAGACAAAATATTAGAAGCAAGTAAACTATCTACACTATTCACATATTCACATAACCGATACCAAGGCATACGTTGCAACCATTCCCTGGCAACGGCGCCAAAAATTTGATAGCAAGGAGTTATCGTTGGCAAAGAATTTCACAAAATATTCACGTTGTAAGTATAGTTCTAAACCAACAATGGATCCTCAAATCAAATTTTAATATGGTTGTCACAGAATTTAACCCCAATAAAAGTAAACCAAAGCATTCATTGGAAACTCTGAGATTTTTTGTATCTTATTCTTCTTTTTATCCTATTTTGTTTTTAGTTTCTTGAGGACAAGCAACAATTTAAGTTTGGTGTTGTGATGAGCGGATATTTTATATGCTTTTGGGTATTATTTTCATATAGTTTTTAGTATGTTTTGTTTAAGTTTTATTAAGTTTTCATAGATTTTAGTGTTAAATTCATATTTTTGGATTCTACTATGAGTTTGTGTGTTTTTATGCAATTTCAGGTATTTTCTGGCTGAAATTGAGGAGTTAGAGCAAAAGTCTGTTTCAGAGGCAAAGAAAATGCTGCAGATACAGTTTGGATCTGACCTCCTTGCACTCGAAAGAGCTTTTCTGGAGCTACAGAAGTCCGAATGGAGCGTTCTTAACGGCTATGGAAAGCTAACATCCGGCTTTTCAAAAATATATAATAGTTCATACTTTGCATCAAAATAGAAGGTCCAAAACTGGCGTCCAACGCTAGCCATCTGCCTCATTCCAAGCGTCCAGCGCCCACCAAGGGGAGACCAGCATCCAAACGCCCAAAGAGGACCCCCTAGCCAACGTTCAATGCCCTAGAGGCCTCATAGCACGTGAAACTCATCAAAGCTCAGCCCAAACACTCACCAAGTGGGCCCCAGAAGTGGATTTTAGCACTAAAAGACTGTTTTACCCTTCTTAATGTAATCCATAGTTATTAGTTTAGTATTTAAAAACTTTTTACATCTCTCATCAGAGAGATCTACCATATTTCATTTTACACATTGTATTTTCTATCAGTATAAGTTTCTAAACCTCCTAGGTTGAAGGGAGGAGCTCTGCTGAGTTTTATGGATTAATAAAGGTATTACTGTTTCTCTTCAATCCGTGTTTGATTCAATTTTAAGATGTATCTTCGTTCTTCAACTTGATGAATGGGATGACTCGTGACAATCATCTTCGTTCTTCATACTAAAATCGTGTGCCTGACAACCACCTGTGTTCTTCTTGGGTTCGTGTGAATACGTAACTGGAAAGCATCGAACCACCAGCTTGATTATACATGTCTTAGACGGCTAATCCAAGACGTCATTGGGGACTTCTCGAGACACCAGTTCAGCCAAAGTATAGGAAGATTAGGGTCTCTATGGTAGAGGCTAGAATCCAAAGGCACAGCATTCTCTGATCCGGAAGATTCGACCTTGTCTGTGGCATTTTGAGTAGGATCATTAAGAAGTATGGACTGCAGGAGCTTCACCCTCAATCAGAATGGATCCACACTAACCCTGGGGTTCAGATCTGGAGGAGATTGGTGACCACGATCGTATGGCGTTGATTGCATATAGCCTGCCATAGAAAAAATCATTCACAATTGAAGAAGACAATAAGACCAGAGTTAATCCAGAAGGACAAAGCATCTCTAAGCCTTAACCATCTTCTTATCATTATAAACAGGTCAACCTAGTTCAGATCTCATTATTCCTTTTATGCAATTAAAAATAACATATCAACATCTCCTACTCACCTGACTAAGATCTATAAAATAACCATAGCTTGCTTCAAACCACAATCCTCGTGGGATCGACCCTGACTCGCTCAGGTATTACTTGGACAACCCAGTGCACTTTCTAGTACAGTTGTACAAAGTGTGAGGATTCGTGCACCAACATGCTAGACGAAAGTAGGAAGAAGTTGTTGATTAGAGATAGGAACTAACAAGAATAAGAATGTGACTGACATACTTATCATCTTATCAAATGGGAGATCTAGGAAAATTAATTACTTTGAGGTAGGTGTTAACCGCATTATCAAGTGTTATGACTTTTGAATGTAAACTGAAAATAAATACTAAGAAGAGGGGAAAATATAGTAAATGTATAGTGATAATCCAAGTGTTATGACTTATGAATCTTTCTTATTTGTTTTGTTTTTTTTTTTGGATTAGTAAATTAAACATTTAATTCTCTTTTCATTTGTTATTGTTAAATGATGAGATTGAACACTTGTTTAAATATGCTCAGTTTTATTTAGATATATTGTATTTATGTCAGTTATTTAAGAATTGATGAACGGACTTTTGATAGTTTAGAATTTCACAAATAAATTCTCATTGCAAGTATAGTTTCTAAACTAACAATAATCCTTTCATACAAAAATTTGGTTGTCACTTAAGCAAACCCAATAAAAATAAACCGAAGTATTTAAACCTCGGGTCGTCTCTCAAGGAATTGCAGGGAGGTGTAGTTATTATTGGTTATGGAAAAAGTATATCTTTGGTTTTTGAAAGGTTTGAACAAGGAATGTAAATGACAAGAAAGTAAACTAATTATCATGAAATCCCTTGCAAGGTATAAGAACTGGACGTCCTCTCCTAGTTATCCTTATCAATTGTGATGAGAATTGGCTTTTGCTCCCACTTTGTTAACCTCTAACTATGAAGGTAAGTCAAGTGGATAAATCAATTTGATTCCTCAAGTCCTAGTCAACTCTCAAGGAGAGACTAGAGTCATTGGAATTCAAATCAATTAGCAAAGATAACAATTATCAATCAACAAGGAGTTTGATAACTCAAGTGTCTCCAATTAATCAATTCAAGCTAAGGATGTAAAAAGCTAAATTAAAATCATAAATCTGAAATACCTCAAATTGCATTAAATAGAAAATCAAATTAAACATGAGAATTTATAAACCAAATAGCAACATAAAGTAATCAATAGGGAAAATAGATAAACTAAAGTACTAGAAAAATTAAAAGTAGAAGAGAAAGCTAAATTGAAATAAGAAAAGCTAATCCTAAAATCCTAAAACCTAAGAGAGAGGAGGGAGCCTCTATCTCTAAAAACTACATCTAAACCTAAAATTGTGAATAACGGAATGTGTGAATGAATGTGTAGATTCCCCCACTCTGCAGCTTCTATTCTATGTTTTTTGGGCCAAAAACTGGGTCCAAAATAGCCCAAAAATCGCCCCCATTGATTTCTACAGTTGCAGTACGTTGCACATGTCGCGCATACGCGCCAAGTGCGCGTGCGCGCTGATGGACTTTTTGCCAATGTGCGCGTGCGCGTCAAGTGCGCGTGCGCGTCGCCTAGCTGCATGGCCACTATGACAAATTGTATATCATTTTGAAGCCTCGGATGTTAGCTTTCCAACGCAACTAAAACCGCCTCATTTGGATCTCTATAGCTCAAGTTATGATTGATTGAATATGAAGAGGTCAAGGTTGATAGCTTTGCAGTTCCTTCAGCTTCTTGTATTCCTTCCACTTTTGCATGCTTCCTTTCCATCCTTTAAGCCATTCTTGCCCTGTAATCTCTGAAAACACTTAACACACATATCATGGCATCGAATGGTAATAAGAGATGATTAAACATAGCA
This sequence comes from Arachis stenosperma, assembly GCF_014773155.1. NCBI lineage: Eukaryota > Viridiplantae > Streptophyta > Magnoliopsida > Fabales > Fabaceae > Arachis > Arachis stenosperma. The sequence continues at coordinate 39,237,388 of NC_080382.1, forward strand.
AAATTAAGGCCAAAGAAGCATGTTTTCAATCATAGCACAAAATCAAGAAGGAAAATGTAAAACATGCGAATTCAATGAATAAGTGTGAGAATAGTGGATAAAATCCACTCAATTAAGTACAAGATATACCATGAAATAGTGGTGCATCAAATCTCCCCACGCTTAAACATTAGCATGTCCTCATGCTAAGCTCAAGAGAAACTATATGAGTGAAGAGGAATGGTAGAAAGTATGAGATGCAACCTATCTATATGAATACAACTACATACAAAATGTTTCTACCTACTTGGTTAATAGTAAATAAATCTTTTAAGAACAAATATGAACTGGATTTCACTAATTCAAATCATAAAAATGAAGTACAAATAGACTTGCAAGAAAAAAATAGCTCACGAAAGCCGGGAACATAGAGTCGAGCTTCGAACCCTCACTGGAAGTGTATACACTCTAATCGCTCAAGTGTTTAAGGTTCGATTCTCTCAATTCTCTACTAATCTCGCTTTCTAAGACTTTCTCTTCATCTAACAATCAACAAAGATTCAATGCACAAATACACACATCAAGAGGTCTTTTAAGCGTTGTAATGGGGTTAGGGTCAAGGTAGGATTGTATTTGGTCAAGTGGACTAAAATTTGAATCCTTGATTAACCTAAACTTACCACCTAACCTAAGACAATCCATATAATCATAATATAAAATCAATAACTACCCATTAACTATGTTTACCACATATTCATGCATCCCAATTTTAGTGCAACTCATATGCATTGCTTTCACCATTTACTTTGGGGCATTTTGTCCCCTTTTTATTAATTATGATGAGATTTGTTCATTGCTCCCACTTGGTTAACCTCTAACCATGGAGAAAAGTCAAGTGGATGAATTAACTTAATTCCACAAGTCCTAGCCAACTCCTAAGGAAAGACTAGCGTAGTGGCATTCAAGTCAATTAGCAATCTCTAGTTATCAATCAACAAGAGAGTTTGATAACTCAAGAGTCACTAATCACTCAACCAAAGCCAAGAGAAACAAGATCTAACTCATAACTAAAAGGTGGTTCTTGGGAGTATTGATATTTGAATGGTGGTTCTATGTATGGCTCATATGGTTCAAAAGGTTGTTGGAGTGATGAATATAGATTAGGGTCATATGGAGGTGCTTGGTAAAGAGGGGCTTGTGAGTATCTGATAAACCCATATTTTATGATACAATTTGTGCTTAATTTAAGTGATTTGTTCAATCCTTCACTCACTTATTCATATAAACTGCATGATTTTACTTTCCCTTCCTTATTATGTGATATATGTGAAATATATGTTTTCTATGCTTTAAAATTATCAAATTTAATTATCCTTTATTACCATTCGATGCCGTGATTTGTGTGTTGAGTATTTTAAGTTTCATAGGGTAAGAATGGCTTAAAGGATGGAAAGGAAACATACAAAAATGGAAGGAAAGCATAAAACGGAGTTTGTGAAGAAACTGGCAGCGACGCGACCGCATGGACGACGCGGCCGCATGCCAAGCGCGAAGAAGCAGCGACGCGGCCGCATGACTGACGCGACCGCGCACCTAAAGAAGAACACCTATGACGCGGCCGCATGACTGACGCGACCGTGCGACAAGGAAAACTCCAATTGACGCGACCATGTGACCCACGCGGACGCGTGACAGAGGCCACGCACCAGAAATTGCAGAAAGCTCATAGCGAATTCTGAAGCCCTTTTTGGCCCAAATCCAAGTCCAGAAGGTACAGATCATAGGTTATAAAGTGGAAGCATGCATCCATTCAACGGGAGTCGAGAATTTTTAGTCACTTTCCATGATTTAGGTTTAGTTGGAGAGAGGTTCTCTCCTCTCTCTTTAGGATTAAGATTAGATTTAGGATTTTATTCGCTTTCAGGATTATCTCTTTTGATCAGGTTCAACATTCCTTTTTATTTACTTTCTCAATTTGATTTATGAACTCTTCTATGTTCCAGATTATTAATTGAATTAATGTTATTGAGGTATTTCAGTTTATTATTGCTCTCTTTGATTTATGTTACTGTTGCTTCCCATCTAAGGATATTTTTATTCTAGCAGTTTTACTTTTTCCCTTTTTGGTCTTGGTTAAGAAATCAGTAACTCAGGAGTTACCTTAGCTTAACATAATTGATAACTGTTATCTTTGCTAATTAGCTTGAACTTCAATAATCCCAATCTTTTCTTAGGAAATAAATAGGATTCGAAGATCAAACCAATTAGTCCCTTGACCTTCCTTTGCTTTAATAAAGGTTAACTAAGTGGAATTAAAATTCAACTTTCATTGTTATTGATAAGGATAACTAGGTCTAGACTTTCAATTTCTCATACCTTGCCCAAAAGTTTGCTTTACAGTATTTATTTATTTTAATTGCCATTTAATTTACTCGTCATTAAATTACTTGTTCCTCATCCTTGAAACCCCAAATTTACAATCTCCATAACCAATAATAAGAACACCTCCCTGCAGTTCCTTGAGAAGACGACCCGAGGTTTAAATACTCGGTTATCAATTTTAAAGGGGTTTGTTACTTGTGACAACCAAATCGTTTGTATGAAAGGACTTTTGTTGGTTTAGAATCTATACTTACAACGCGACTTTATAAAATTCTTTACTAGTAAAAATCCTCTCATCAAAATGGCGCCGTTGCCGGGGAATTGCAAACGTGTGCCTTATTATTGGTTATTGTAAATATTTAAAATAAAAAAAAAACAAAAAAACAAAAAAAATTCATATTTTTATTTTAAAATTCTTATCTTATCTTTCTTTCCTTACTTGTTATTTGTTTTTGTTTTTCCCTCTTTTATTTCTATTAGCTACTATGAATTCTCACCCCTCTCGCTTTGAGTTTGGTTCTAATTTTGCTGAAGGGAATGGAAACTATCACAGGTATATGCATCAAGGTCTAGGCAATTGGTGGACGAAATTGTGATCCTCAAAGTTGGTCTCTTTATATTTGTATGAAATCAAAAATACCCCAAAGAGATCATGGTATGATGAATTGGGATCTTTAATAATCCCTGGTAATGGCACGTGTGATCACAACTCCGTTCAACTTAACCAGCAAGTGTACTGGGTCATCCAAGTAATACCTTACGTGAGTAAGGGTCGATCCCACAGAGATTGTTGGTATGAAGCAAGCTATGGTCACCTTGTAAATCTCAGTTAGGCAGATTAAATGGTTTATGATAAGTTTGAAAATAAATAATAAATAGAAAATAGAAAAGGATAGAAATACTTATGTAGATCAATGATGGGAATTTCAGATAGGCGTGTGGAGATGCTAGAATCCTCTCGAATCTCTGTTTTCATATTGCTTTCATCCAATCCTTCTTACTCCTTTCCATGGCAAACTGTATGTAGGGCGTCACCGTCGTCAATGGCTACTTTTCATGCTCTCGGGAAAATGGTCCTATGCGCTGTCACTGCATGGCTAATCGTCTGGAGGCATCACCCTTGTCGATGGCTACATCCCATCCTCTCAGTGAAAATGGTCCAAATGCTCTGTCACAGCACGGCTAATCATCTGTTGGTTCTCAATCAGGTTGGAATAGAATCCCTTGATTCTTTTGCGTCTATCACTAACGCCCAGCCTTCAAGAGTTTGAAGCTCGTCATAGTCATTCAATACCGGAATCCTACTCGGAATACCACAGACAAGGTTAGACTTTCCGAATTCCTAGAATCCTACTCGAAATACCACAGACAAGGTTAGACTTTCCGGATTCCCATGAATGCCGCCATCTATCTAGCTTATACCACGAAGATTCTGTTAGGGAATCTAAGAGATATGCGCCCGGCCTAAAGTAGAACGGAAGTGGTTGTCAGTCACGCGCGTTCATAGGTGAGAATGATGATGAGTGTCACGGATCATCACATTCATCAAGTTGAAGTGCAACGTATATCTTGGAATAAGAATAAAAGAGAATTGAATAGAAAATAATAGTAATTGTATTGAAACTTGAGGTACAGCAGAGCTCCACACCCTTAATCTATGGTGTGCAGAAACTCCACCATTGAAAATACATAAGTGAAAGGTTCAGGCATGGCCGAATGGCCAGCCCCCTAAAATGTGATCAATAGCCTCTTAAGATGAAGAATAAAACAAAACTGAGACCAAAGATGTCTAATACAATAGTAACTTATCCTATTTATACTAGACTAGCTACTAGGGTTTACATGAGTAAGTAATTGATGCATAAATCCACTTCCGGGGCCCACTTGGTGTATGTTTCGGCTGAGCTTGATCTATCCACGAGCTGAGGCTTCTCTTGGAGTTGAACGCCAAGTTATAACGTGTTTTGGGCGTTCAACTCCGGGTCGTGACGTGTTTCTGGCGTTTAACTCCAGACAGCAACATGTAATTGGCATTGAGCGCCAATTTACGTCGTTAATTCCCTAATAAAGTACAAAGTATTATATATTGCTGGAAAGCTCTGGATGTCTACTTTCCAACGCCAGTGAGAGCGCGCCATTTGGAGTTCTGTAGCTCCAGAAAATCCATTTTGAGTGCAGGGAGGTCAGATTCCAACAGCATCAGCAGTCCTATGTCAGCCTCCTTCTCAGAGTTTTGCTCAAGTCCCTCAATTTCAGCCAGAAATTACCTGAAATTACAGAAAAACACACAAACTCATAGTAAAGTCCAGAAATGTGAATTTAACATAAAAACTAATGAAAACATCCCTAAAAGTAGCTTGAACTTACTAAAAACTACCTAAAAACAATGCCAAAAAGCGTATAAATTATCCGCTCATCACAACACCAAACTTAAATTGTTGCTTGTCCCCAAGCAACTGAAAATCAATTAGGATAAAAAGAAGAGAATATACTATAAATTCCAAAATATCAATGAATATTAATTCTAATTAGATGAGCGGGACTTGTAGCTTTTTGCTTCTGAACAGTTTTGGCATCCCACTTTTTCCTTTGAAGTTTAGAATGATTGGCTTCTCTAGGAACTTAGAATTTCAGATAGTGTTATTGACTTTCCTAGTTAAGTATGTTGATTCTTGAACACAGCTATTTATGAGTCTTGGCTGTGGCCATAAGCACTTTGTTTTCCAGTATTACCACCAGATACATAAATGCCACAGACACATGACTGGGTGAACCTTTTCAGATTGTGACTCAGCTTTGCTAGAGTCCCCAGTTAGAGGTGTCTAGAGCTCTTAAGCACACTCTTTTTGCTTTGGATCACGACTTTAACCACTCAGTCTCAAGCTTTTCACTTGGACCTTCATGACACAAGCACATGGTTAGGGACAGCTTGATTTAGCCGCTTAGGCCTGGATTTTATTTCCTTGGGCCCTCCTATCCATTGATGCTCAAAGCCTTGGATCCTTTTTACCCTTGCCTTTTGGTTTTAAAGGCTATTGGCTTTTTCTGCTTGCTTTTTCTTTTTCTTTCTATTATTTTTTTTTCGCCATTTCTCTCTTTTTTTCGCAAGCTTTCTTTTTCACTGCTTTTTCTTGCTTCAAGAATCAATTTCATGATTTTTCAGATCACCAATAACATTTCTCTTTGTTCATTATTCTTTCAAGAGCCAACAATTTTAACATTCATAAACAACAAGATCAAAAAAATATGCACTGTTTAAGCATTCATTCAGAAGACAAAAAGTATTGTCACCACATCAATATAATTAAATTAATTTCAAGGATAAATTCGAAATTCATGTACTTCTTGTTCTTTTGAATTAAAACATTTTTTCATTTAAGAGAGGTGAAGGATTCATGGAATTATTCATAACTTTAAGACATAGTTACTAACTACTAATGATCATGAAGTAGAGACACAAAACATAGATAAACACAGCATAAAAACCGAAAAGCAGAAAGAAATAAGAACAAGGAATGAATCCACCTGAGTGAGGGTGGCGCCTTCTTGAAGGTCCAATGGTGCTTTTTGAGCTCCTTTATGTCTCTTCCTTGCTTCTGTTGCATGATCCCTAGTAATTTTGGTGTTCCTATCCTTAGTTGCTCCCAATAATTGTGTAGAGGACAATTTATCCCCTGAGGTATCTCAGGGATCTCTTGATTTGCAGTCAAATATTCTACCACTGAGCTATAAACCCTTTACATCAGTCTTTCCATCTCCCATGACTCAGAGGTGGAAGCTTTTGTCTTCCCTTTTTTCTCTTCTTCTTCTTTTTTTTTTTTGGATGTCTCTGGCCTTAGGTGCCATTAATGGTTATGGAAAAGCAAAAAGCTATGCTTTTACCACACCAAACTTAGAAAATTGCTCGCCCTCGAGCAAGAGAAGAAAGAAAAGATGAAGAATAAGAAGAAGATATGGAGGAGATTGAGGGATGTGTGTATTCGGCTATATGGGTGGGATTGGGTGGGAAAGAGAATTTGAATTTTAAAGGTAGGTGGGGTGTATGGGGAAGAGTGGATAGATGTAGGTGGTGAATGAAAAATAGAAGGGATGACCATGAATGGAGAGAGAGGGTGAGGTAGGTGGGGATCCTGTGGGGTTCACAGATCCTGAGATGATCCTGTGGGGTCCACAGATCCTGAGGTGTCAAGGATTTACATCCCTGCACCAATTAGGCATGTAAAATGCCTCTGCACACCATTCTGGCATTTAAACGCCGAGATGATGCACACTCTGGGCGTTCAACGCCCATGTGCAGCATGTTTCTGGTGTTGAACGCCCATATGTAGCATGTTTCTGGCGTTGAACGACAGTTCCATGCTTGTTACTGGCGTTCAGCGCCAGCTTTTCTTAAGGCACATTCCTGGCTTTCAAACGCCAGAATGTTGCTTGTTTCTGGCGTTCAGCGCCAGATTCATGCTCTGTTCTGGCGTTGAACGCCAGCCAGATGCTCCTTACTGGCGTTGAACGCCAGTCTGTCCTTCCTCCAGGGTGTGATTTTTCTTCTGCTGTTTTTGATTTTGTTTTTAATTTTTATATTTTTTTCGTGACTCCACATGATCATGTACCTAATAAAACACAAAATAACAATAAAATAAAATAAAATAAAAATTAGATAAATAAAATTGGGTTGCCTCCCAACAAGCGCTCTTTTAATGTCATTAGCTTGATAGTGGGCTCTCATGGAGCCTCACAGGTGATCAGATTAATGTTGTATAGCCCCAACACCAAACTTAGAGTTTGGATATGGGGTCTTAACACCAAACTTAGTGTTTGGTTGTGGCCTCCCAACACCAAACTTAGAGTTTGACTGTGGGGGCTCTTCTTGACTCTGAATTGAGAGAAGCTCTTTATGCTTACTCTCTTTTGTCACAGAGGGATGGCCATGTGCCTTAAACACAAGGTAGTCCCCATTCAATTGAAGGACTAATTCACCTCTGTTGACATCTATCACAGCTCCTGCTGTAGCTAGGAAAGGTCTTCCAAGGATGATGCATTCATCCTCTTCCTTCCTAGTGTCTAAGATTATGAAATCAGCAGGGATGTAAAGGCCTTCAACCTTAAATAACATGTCCTCTACTATTCCATAAGCTTGTCTCAATGACTTGTCTGCCAATTGTAGTGGGAACAAGGCAGGTTGTACCTCAATGATCCCCAGCTTCTCCATTACAGAGAGTGGCATAAGATTTATCCCTGACCCTAGATCACATAGAGCTTTTTCAAAGGTCATGGTGCCTATGGTACAAGGTATTAACAACTTGCCAGGATCTTGTCTCTTTTGAGGTAAAATTTGCTGAATCCAGGTATCTAGTTCATTAATGAGCAAGGGAGGTTCACTTTCCCAAGTCTCATTACCAAACAACTTGGCATTCAGCTTCATGATAGCTCCTAAATATTGAGCAACTTGCTCTCTAGTCACATCTTCATCCTCTTCAGAGGAAGAATAGTCTTCAGAGCTCATGAATGGCAGAAGGAGATTTAATGGAATTTCTATGGTCTCTATATGAGCCTCAGATTCCTTTGGATCCTTAATAGGAAACTCCTTCTTGCTTGAGGGACGTCCCAGGAGGTCTTCCTCACTAGGATTTTCGTCCTCCTCCTCCCTTGTGCATTCGGCCATATTGATTACATCAATGGCCTTGCACTCTCCTTTTGGATTCTCTTCTGTGTTGCTTGGGAGAATACTGGGAGGAGTTTCAATGACTTTCTTACTCAGCTGGCCCACTTGTGCCTCCAGATTTCTGATAGAGGATCTTGTTTCACTCATGAAACTGAAAGTGGCCTTTGACAGATCAGAGACTAGATTGGCTAAATTGGAAGTGCTTTGTTCAGAATTCTCTGTCTGTTGCTGAGAAGATAATGGAAAAGGCTTGCTATTGCTCAGCCTATTGCGTCCACCATTGTTAAAGCCTTGTTGAGGCTTTTGTTGATCCTTCCATGAGAAATTTGGATGATTTCTCCATGATGAATTATAGGTGTTTCCATAAGGTTCACCCATGTAATTTACCTCTGCTATTGCAGGGTTCTCAGGATCATAAGCTTCTTCAGAAGCTGCCTCTTTAGTACTGTTGGATGCGTTTTGCCATCCATTCAGACTTTGAGAGATCATGTTGACTTGCTGAGTCAACACTTTGTTCTGAGCCAATATGGCATTCAGAGCATCAATTTCAAGAACTCTCTTCCTCTGAGGTGTCCCATTATTCACGGAATTCCTCTCAGAGGTGTACATGAATTGGTTATTTGCAACCATGTCAATGAGTTCTTGAGCCTCTTCAGGCGTTTTCTTTAGGTGAATAGATCCACCTGCAGAATGGTCCAATGACATTTTCGAAAACTCAGATAGACCATAATAGAATATATCTAATATGATCCATTCTGAAAACATGTCAGATGGACACCTTTTGGTCAACTGCTTGTATCTTTCCCAAGCTTCATAGGGGGATTCACCATCTTTTTGTTTGAAGGTCTGAACATCCACTCTAAGTTTGCTCAGCTTTTGAGGAGGAAAGAATTTATCCAAGAAAGCCGTGACCAGCTTATCCTAGGAGTCCAGGCTATCCTTAGGTTGTGAATCCAACCCATATTTTATGATACAATTTGTGCTTAATTTAAGTGATTTGTTCAATCCTTCACTCACTTATTCATATAAACTGCATGATTTTACTTTCCCTTCCTTATTATGTGATATATGTGAAATATATGTTTTCTATGCTTTAAAATTATCAAATTTAATTATCCTTTATTACCATTCGATGCCGTGATTTGTGTGTTGAGTATTTCAGGTTTCATAGGGCAGGAATGGCTTAAAGGATTGAAAGGAAACATACAAAAATGGAAGGAAAGCATAAAACAGAGTTTGTGAAGAAACTGACAGCGATGCAACCGCATGGACGACGCGGCCGCATGCCAAGCGTGAAGAAGCAGCGACGCGGCCGCATGACTGACGCGACCGTGCACCTAAAGAAGAACACCTATGACGCGGCCGCATGACTGACGCGACCGCGCGACAAGGAAAACTCCAATTGACGCGACCGCGTGACCCACGCAGACGCGTGACAGAGGCCACGCACCAGAAATTGCAGAAAATGCTCATAGTGAATTCTAAAGCCCTTTTTGGCCCAAATCCAAGTTCAAAAGGTACAGATCAGAGGTTATAAAGTGGAAGCATGCATCCATTCAAAGGGAGCCGAGAATTTTTAGTCACTTTCCATGATTTAGGTTTAGTTGGAGAGAGGTTCTCTCCTCTCTCTTTAGGATTAAGATTAGATTTAGGATTTTATTCGCTTTCAGGATTATCTCTTTTGATCAGGTTCAACATTCCTTTTTATTTACTTTCTCAATTTGATTTATGAACTCTTCTATGTTCCAGATTATTAATTGAATTAATGTTATTCAGGTATTTCAGTTTATTATTGCTCTCTTTGATTTATGTTACTGTTGCTTCCCATCTAAGGATATTTTTATTCTAGCAGTTTTACCTTTTCCCTTTTTGGTCTTGGTTAAGAAATCAGTAACTCAGGAGTTACCTTAGCTTAACGTAATTGATAACTGTTATCTTTGCTAATTTGCTTGAACTTCAATAATCCCAATCTTTTCTTAGGAAATAAATAGGATTCGAAGATCAAACCAATTAGTCCCTTGACCTTCCTTTGCTTTAATAAAGGTTAACTAAGTGGAATTAAAATTCAACTTTCATTGTTATTGATAAGGATAACTAGGTCTGGACTTTCAATTTCTCATACCTTGCCCAAAAGTTTGCTTTACAGTATTTATTTATTTTAATTGCCATTTAATTTACTCGTCATTAAATTACTTGTTCCTCATCCTTGAAACCCCAAATTTACAATCTCCATAACCAATAATAAGAACACCTCCCTGCAATTCCTTGAGAAGACGACCCGAGGTTTAAATACTCGGTTATCAATTTTAAAAGAGTTTGTTACTTGTGACAACCAAATCGTTTGTATGAAAGGACTTTTGTTGGTTTAGAATCTATACTTATGATGAGCGGATAATTTGTACGCTTTTTGGCATTGTTTTTAGTATGTTTTTAGTATCTTTTAGTTAGTTTTTATTATATTTTTATTAGTTTTTAGTTAAAAATCACTTTTCTGGACTTTACTATGAGTTTGTGTGTTTTTCTATGATTTCAGGTATTTTCTGGCTGAAATTGAGGGATCTGAGCAAAAATCTGATCCAGAGACTCAAAAGGACTGCAGATGCTGTTGGATTCTGACCTCCCTGCACTCGAAGTGGATTTTCTGGAGCTACAGAAGCCCAATTGGCGCGCTCTCAACGGCGTTGGAAAGTAGACATCCTGGGCTTTCCAGCAATATTTGATAGTACATACTTTGTCCAAGATTTGATGGCCCAAACCGGCGTTCAAAGTCACCTCAAGAAATTCCAGCGTTAAACGCCGGAACTGGCACCTAAATGGGAGTTAAACGCCCAAACTGGCATAAAAGCTAGCGTTTAACTCCAAGAAGAGTCTCTACATGAAAATGCTTCATTGCTCATCCCAAGCACACACCAAGTGGGCCCGGAAGTGGATTTTTATGTCATTTACTCATCTCTGTACACCCTAGGCTACTAGTTTTCTATAAGTAGGACCTTTTACTATTGTATTTTCATCTTTGGATTATTTTTAGATCCTTTGATCATCTTTGGACATCTAGTTCTTAGATCACTGGGAGGCTGGCCATTCGGCCATGCCTAGACCTTGTTCTTATGTATTTTCAACGGTGGAGTTTCTACACACCATAGATTAAGGTGTGGAGCTCTGCTGTACCTCGAGTATTAATGCAATTACTATTGTTCTTCTATTCAATTCCGCTTGTTCTTGTTCCAAGATATCACCTGTTCTTCAACTTGATGAATGTGATGATCCGTGACACTCATCATCATTCTCACTTATGAACAAAGTGACTGACAACCATTCTTGTTCTATAAGCATACGAGGCTTAGTGAATATCTCTTGGATTCCTGATACACGATGCATGGTTGATCGCCTGACAACCGAGTGCTCGCCTGACAAACGAGCCAGCCATTCCGTGAGATCAGAGTCTTCGTGGTATAGGCGAGAACTGATGGCGGCATTCAAGAGAATCCGGAAGGTCTAACCTTGTCTGTGGTATTCTGAGTAGGATTCAATGATTGAATGACTGTGACGTACTTCAAACTCCTAGCAGGCGGGGCATTAGTGACAGACGCAAAAGGATCGATGGATTTTATTCCGGCCTGACCGAGAACCGACAGCTGATTAGCCATATGCTGTGACAGAGCATGGGAACATTTTCACTGAGAGGATGGGAGGTAGCCACTGACAACGGTGAAACCCTACATGAGCTTGCCATGGAAAGGAGTAAGAAGGATTGGATGAAGACTGTAGGAAAGCAGAGAGACGGAAGGGAAGGCATCTTCATACACTTATCTGAAGCTCTCACCAATGATATACATAAGTATCTCTATCTTTATCTTCATGCTTTATTCGTTTATCACTATACCCAATTGAGTCTGCCTAACTGAGATTTACAAGGTGACCATAGCTTGCTTCATAGCAACAATCTCTGTGGGATCGACCCTTACTCGCGTAAGGTTTATTACTTGGACGACCCAGTGCACTTGCTGGTTAGTTGTGCGAAGTTGTGTTTATGCCATGGTATTGAGCACCAAGTCTTTGGAGCCATTACCGGGGATTGTTTTGTGTATTAAAAAGTAGTGATCACAATTTCGTGCACCAAGTTTTTGGCGCCGTTGCCGGGGATTGTTTGTGTATGGACAACTGACGGTTCATCTTGTTGCTTAGATTAGGTATTTTTTTTCTTCAGAGTTCTTGAGAATGAATTCTAGTGTTTCGTGGTGATCTGTTGAAATCTGGCTGGCTGTGAAGCCATGTCTAATCTTATTGGACCGAGGTTTCAACTAATCATCACAATAGCTTGTTGATCTCTATCAATCTTGCTATTGGAGCAATGATCTGCTAAGGCTTGGCTGGCCATTGGCCATGTCTAGTGTTTTGGACCGAAGCTTTCTTTGAAAGCTTGGCTGGCTGTGAAGCCATGTCTAATTCCTGGACCGGAGTCTTAGACTAGCATTGCAATGATTCCTGGAAATTCAAATTGAGAATTCTGAAACCTTTATTTTTCTATTTCCATATAATTTTCGAAAAAAGCACAAAAAAATTTTTAAAATCATAAAAACCAAAAAATTTTTCTTTCAAGAAACAAGAAACATAAAGTATTTTCTATTTCTTCTTTTTCTTGTTTGAGTCTAGTGTCTAATTTTAAGTTTGGTGTCTTGCATGCCTTGTTTATTTGATCTTGGTTCTATTTTCAAGTCAATAGTACAGGGAACTGAAGATTCAGAACATGCAGCAGAGGAATTACACAGAAAAAGCTGGGCATTCAAAACGCCCAGTGAAGAAGGACAGACTGGCGTTTAAACGCCAGCCAGGGTACCTGGTTGGGCGTTTAACGCCCAAAAAGGTAGCATTTTGGGCGTTAAACGCCAGAATGGATACCATTCTGGGCGTTTAACGCCAGGATGGCACAAGGGGGAAGATTTTGTTTTTCAAATCAATTTTTTTTTAAGTTTTCAAAGTTTTTCAAAATCAAATCTTTTTCAAATCATATCTTTTCAATCAAATGTTTTCAAAATCAATTTCTTTCCTTTTTCAAAGATACTTACTAACAATTAATGATTTGATTGAACATCTCAAAATTGTTACCTTTTCTGTTGAGAAAGGTTTAAATGTTTGAATCATATCTTTTCTTGTTAGGCAAGTCATTAATTTTTAAAATCAAATCTTTTTAAAAATTGTTTTCAAATCATATCTTTTAAAATTATTTTCAAATCAAATCTTTTCAATCATATCTTCTTAACCACATCTTTTTCGAATAAGTTTTCAATCAAATCTTTTTAACTTCTAATTTCAAAATCTTTTTTCAAAAATCACTTGATTTCTTTCTCACTTTTATTTTCGAAAATCAATTAAGTGTTTTTTTTCAAAATGTTTTCAAAATCTTTTTAATTGAATTTTCGAAAATCTTCTTCCTCTCTTCCCACATCCTTCTATTTATGGAGTACTACTCCTTCTTAATGCACAATTCGAACTCTATCTAATCAAGTTCGAATTCTTCTACCTTCTTTCTTCTATTTTTCTTTCCTCTGACACCTCAAGGAATCTCTATACTGTGACATAGAGGATTCCATATTTTCTTGTTCTCTTCTCTTTCATATGAGCAGGAGCAGAGACAAAGGCATTCTTGTTGAAGCTGACCCTGAACCTGAAAGGACCTTGAAGTGAAAGCTAAGAGAAGCTAAGGCACAACTCTCTGTTGAGGACCTGACCGAATTCTTCAAAGAAGAAGACATGGCAGCCGAAAACAACAACAATGCCAACAATGCAAGGAAGGTGCTGGGTGACTTTACTGCACCTACTCCTGACTTCTATGGGAGAAGCATCTCTATCCCTGCCATTGGAGCAAACAACTTTGAGCTTAAGCCTCAATTAGTTTCTCTAATGCAACAGAATTGCAAGTTTCATGGACTTCAAATGGAAGATCCTCATCAGTTTTTAGCTGAGTTCTTGCAAATCTGTGACACAGTCAAGACTAATGGGGTTGACCCTGAGGTCTACAGACTGATGATATTCCCTTTTGCTGTAAGAGACAGAGCTAGGACTTGGTTGGACTCACAACCTAAAGAAAGTCTAGACTCATGGGAAAAGCTAGTCAATGCCTTCTTAGCAAAGTTCTTTCCACCTCAAAAATTGAGTAAGCTTAGAGTGGAAGTCCAAACCTTCAGATAGAAGGATGGAGAATCCCTCTATGAAGCTTGGGAAAGATACAAACAATTAATTAGAAAGTGTCCCTCAGACATGCTTTCTGAATGGAGCATCATAGGTATTTTCTATGATGGTCTCTCTGAACTATCCAAGATGTCTTTGGATAGCTCTGCTGGAGGATCTCTTCATCTGAAGAAGACGCCTACAGAAGCTCAAGAGCTAATTGAAATGGTTGCAAATAACCAATTCATGTACACTTCTGAAAGAAATCCTGTGAACAATGGGACTAGTCAGAAGAAAGGAGTTCTTGAGATTGACACTCTGAATGCCATATTGGCTCAGAACAAGATATTGACTCAGCAAGTCAATTTGATTTCTCAAAGTCTGTCTGGAATGCAAAATGCACCAAGCAGTACTAAGGATGCTTCATCTGAAGAAGAAGCTTATGATCCTGAGAATCCCTCAATGGAAGAGGTGAATTACCTAGGAGAACTCTATGGAAACACCTATAATTCTTCATGGAGAAATCACCCAAATTTTTCATGGAAGAATCAAGAGAGACCTCAACAAGGTTTCAACAACAACAATGGTGGAAGAAAAAGGTTTAGCAATAGCAAACCTTTTCCATCATCTTCTCAGCAACAGACAGAGAACTCTAAGCAGAACCCCTCTGACTTAGCAACCATGGTCTCTGATCTAATCAAAACCACTCAAAGTTTCATGACTGAAACAAGGTCTTCCATTTGGAATTTGGAAGCACAAGTGGGACACCTGAGCAAGAAAGTTACTGAACTCCCTCCTAGTACTCTCCCAAGTAATACAGAAGAAAATCCAAAAGGAGAGTGCAAGGCCATCAACATGGCCGAATTTGGAGAGGAGGGAGAGGAAGTGGACGCCACTGAGGAAGGCCTCAATGGGCGTGCACTGACCTCCAATGCGTTCCCCAATGAGGAATTATGGGAATCTGAGGCTCAAAATGAGACCATAGAGATTCCATTGGACTTACTTCTGCCTTTCATGAGCTCTGATGAGTATTCCTCCTCTGAAGAGGATGAGTATGTCACTGAAGAGCAAGTTGCTAAATACCTTGGAGCAATCATGAAGCTAAATGACAAGTTATTTGGAAATGAGACTTGGGAGACTGAACCTCCTTTGCTCACCAAAGAACTGGATGACTTGTCTAGGCAGAAATTACCTCAAAAGAGACAAGATCCTGGGAAGTTTTCCATACCTTGTACCATAGGCACCATGACCTTCAAGAAGGCCCTGTGTGACTTAGGGTCAAGTGTGAACCTCATGCCTCTCTCTGTAATGGAGAAGCTAGGGATCTTTGAGGTACAAGCTGCAAGAATCTCACTAGAGATGGCAGACAACTCAAGAAAACAAGCTCATGGACTTGTAGAGAATGTTTTGGTAAAAGTTGAAGACCATTACATCCCTACTGATTTCATAGTCCTAGAGACTGGGAAGTGCATGGATGAATCCATCATCCTTGGCAGACCCTTCCTAGCCACAGCAAAGGCTGTGATTGATGTTGATGGAGGTGAACTGATCATTCAAGTAAATGAAAAATCCTATGTGTTTAAGGCTCAAGGATATCCCTCTGTCATCATGGAGAAGAAGCATGAAGAGCTTCTCTCAATTCAGAGTCAAACAGAGCCCCCACAGTCAAACTCTAAGTTTGGTGTTGGGAGGCCACAACCAAACTCTAAGTTTGGTGTTGAACCCCCACATTCAAACTCTAAGTTTGGTGTTGGGAGGTTCCAACATTGCTCTGAGTATCTGTGAGGCTCCATGAGAGCCCTCTGTCAAGCTACTGACATTAAAGAAGCGCTTGTTGGGAGGCAACCCAATGATTATATTTTATATATCTTCTTTTGTTATTTTATGTTTTTTGTAGGTTGATGATCATAAGAAGTCACAAAATCCATTGAAAAAGCAAAAACAGAATGAAAAACAGGAAGAAAAACAGCACACCCTGGAGGAAGAATTCACTGGCGTTTAAACGCCAGTGAGTCTAGCAGTTGGGCGTTTAACGCCCAGTCTGGCACCATTCTGGGCGTTTAACGCCAGAAAGGGGCACCAGACTGGCGTTAAACGCCAGAAAAGGGCAAGAACCTGGCGTTAAATGCCAGGAATGGGCACCAGCCCGGCGTTTAACGCCAGAAATGGCTCAAAACGTGATTTTTGATGCCATTTGGTGCAGGGATGACTTTTCCTTGACACCACAGGATCTGTGGACCCCACAGGATCCCCACCAACCCCACCACTCTCTCTCTCTTCTTCACCCATTCACCAATCACCTCATTACCTCTTCCCCAAAATCTCTTCACCACTCACATCCATCCTTCATAAAACCCCACCAACTTCACCCTTCAAATTCAAACCACTTTCCCTCCCAAACCCACCCAATATGGCCGAACCCCATCTCCCCTCTCTCCTATAAATACCCTTCTTCACTCCTTCATTTTCACAAAACCTAAACACCACTTCCCCCCTCCTTGGCCGAATACATAAGCCATCTCCTTCTCCCTCATTTCTTCTTCTTCTACTCTCTTCTTTCTTCTTTTGCTCGAGGACGAGCAAACCTTTTAAGTTTGGTGTGGTAAAAGCATTGCTTTTTGTTTTTCCATAACCATTTATGGCATCCAAGGCCGGAGAAACCTCTAGAAAGAGGAAAGGGAAGGCAAAAGCTTCCACCTCCGAGTCATGGGAGATGGATAGATTCATCTCAAGGGTGCATCAAGACCACTTCTATGAAGTTGTGGCCTTGAAGAAGGTGATCCCCGAGGTCCCCTTTTCACTCAAAAAGGGTGAATATCCGGAGATCCGCCATGAGATCCGAAGAAGAGGTTGGGAAGTGCTTACCAACCCCATTCAACAAGTCGGAATCTTGATGGTTCAAGAGTTCTATGCCAATGCATGGATCACCAAGAACCATGATCAAAGTGTGAACCCGGATCCAAAGAATTATCTTACTATGGTTCAGGGGAAATACTTGGATTTTAGTCCGGAAAATGTAAGGTTAGCATTCAACTTGCCCATGATGCAAGGAGATGCACATCCTTACACTAGAAGGGTCAACTTTGGATAAAGATTGGACCAAGTCCTCACAGTCATATGTGAAGAGGGCGCACAATGGAAGAGAGATTCAAGAGGCAAGCCGGTTCAATTGAGAAGGCATGACCTCAAGCCCATGGCTAGAGGATGGTTGGAGTTCATCCAACGCTCAATCATTCCAACTAGCAACCGGTCTGAAGTTACTCTAGACCGGGCCATCATGATTCATAGCATCATGATTGGAGAAGAAGTGGAAGTTCATGAGGTTATAGCCCAAGAACTCTATAAAGTGGCGGACAAGTCTTCCACCTTGGCAAGGCTAGCCTTTCCTCATCTCATTTGTCATCTCTGTTATTCAGTTGGAGTTGACATAGAAGGAGATATCCCCATTGATGAGGACAAGCCCATCACCAAGAAAAGGATGGAGCAAACAAGAGACCCCTCTCATCATGAGATCCCTGAGATACCTCAAGGGATGCACTTTCCTCCACAAAACTATTGGGAGCAACTGAACACCTCCCTAGGAGAATTGAGTTCCAACATGGGACAACTAAGGGTGGAGCACCAAGAGCATTCCATCCTCCTCCATGAAATTAGAGAAGATCAAAAAATCATGAGAGAGGAGCAACAAAGACAAGGAAGAGACATTGAGGAGCTCAAGCACTCCATAAGACCTTCAAGAGGAAGAACAAGCCACCATCACTGAGGTGGACCCGTTCTTTAATCTCCTTGTTCTTTAATTTTCTGTTTTTCGAATTTTAGTGCTTTATATTATCCATGTTTGTGTCTTATGATCATTAGTGTCTTAGTGTCTATGCCTTAAAGTTATGAATGTCCTATGAATCCATCACCTTTCTTAGAGATTGTTCTTAATTGAAAAAGAAAAGAATTGCATGAATTTTGAATTTTATAACAGTTTAATTATTTTGATGTGGTGGCAACACTTTTGTTCTATGAATGTATGCTTGAACAGTGCATATGTCTTTTGAATTTGTGGTTCATGAATGTTGGCTCTTGAAAGAATGATGAAAAAGGAAACATGTTACTGAGGATCTGAAAAATCATAAAAATGATTCTTGAAGCAAGAAAAAGCAGTGAATACAAAAAAAAAAGAGAGAAAGAAAAAGAAGAGGCGAAAAAAAAACCGAAAAAGAAAGAAAAAGAAAGAAATAAAGTTGTGATCCAAGGAAAAAAGAGTGTGCTTAAGAACCCTGGACACCTCTAGTTGGGGACTCTAGCAAAGCTGAGTCACAATCTGAAAAGGTTCACCCAATTATGTGTCTGTGGCATGTATGTATCCGGTGGTAATACTGGAAGACAGAGTGCTTTGGGCCACAGCCAAGACTCAATAAGTAGCTGTGTTCAAGAATCATCATACTTAACTAGGAGAATCAATAACACTATCTGGATTCTGAGTTCTTAAAGAAGCCAATCATTCTGAATTCCAAAGGATAAAGTGAGATGCCAAAACTATTCAGAGGCAAAAAGCTAAAAGCCCCGCTCATCTAATCAATACTGATCTTCATAGATATTTTTGGAGTTCATTGCATATTCTCTTCTTTTTATCTTATTTGATTTTCAGTTGCTTGGGGACAAGCAACAATTTAAGTTTGGTGTTGTGATGAGCGGATAATTTGTACGCTTTTTGGCATTGTTTTTAGTATGTTTTTAGTATCTTTTAGTTAGTTTTTATTATATTTTTATTAGTTTTTAGTTAAAAATCACTTTTCTGGACTTTACTATGAGTTTGTGTGTTTTTCTGTGATTTCAGGTATTTTCTGGCTGAAATTGAGGGATCTGAGCAAAAATCTGATCCAGAGACTCAAAAGGACTGCAGATGCTGTTGGATTCTGACCTCCCTGCACTCGAAGTGGATTTTCTGGAGCTACAGAAGCCCAATTGGCGCGCTCTCAACGGCGTTGGAAAGTAGACATCCTGGGCTTTCCAGCAATATATGATAGTCCATACTTTGCCCAAGATTTGATGGCCCAAACCGGCGTTCAAAGTCACCTCAAGAAATTCCAGCGTTAAACGCCGGAACTGGCACCTAAATGGGAGTTAAACGCCCAAACTGGCATAAAAGCTGGCGTTTAACTCCAAGAAGAGTCTCTACACGAAAATGCTTCATTGCTCAGCCCAAGCACACACCAAGTGGGCCCGAAAGTGGATTTTTATGTCATTTACTCATCTCTGTACACCCTAGGCTACTAGTTTTCTATAAGTAGGACCTTTTACTATTGTATTTTCATCTTTGGATTATTTTTAGATCCTTTGATCATCTTTGGACATCTAGTTCTTAGATCACTGGGAGGCTGGCCATTCGGCCATGCCTAGACCTTGTTCTTATGTATTTTCAACGGTGGAGTTTCTACACACCATAGATTAAGGTGTGGAGCTCTGCTGTACCTCGAGTATTAATGCAATTACTATTGTTCTTCTATTCAATTTCGCTTGTTCTTGTTCCAAGATATCACCTGTTCTTCAACTTGATGAATGTGATGATCCGTGACACTCATCATCATTCTCACTTATGAACAAAGTGACTGACAACCATTCTTGTTCTACAAGCATACGAGGCTTAATGAATATCTCTTGGATTCCTGATACACGATGCATGGTTGATCGCCTGACAACCGAGTGCTCGCCTGACAAACGAGCCAGCCATTCCGTGAGATCAGAGTCTTCGTGGTATAGGCGAGAACTGATGGCGGCATTCAAGAGAATCCGGAAGGTCTAACCTTGTCTGTGGTATTCTGAGTAGGATTCAATGATTGAATGACTGTGACGTGCTTCAAACTCCTAGCAGGCGGGGCGTTAGTGACAGACGCAAAAGGATCGATGGATTTTATTCCGGCCTGACCGAGAACCGACAGCTGATTAGCCATATGCTGTGACAGAGCATGGGAACATTTTCACTGAGAGGATGGGAGGTAGCCACTGACAACGGTGAAACCTTACATGAGCTTGCCATGGAAAGGAGTAAGAAGGATTGGATGAAGACTGTAGGAAAGCAGAGAGACGGAAGGGAAGGCATCTTCATACACTTATCTGAAGCTCTCATCAATGATATACATAAGTATCTCTATCTTTATCTTCATGCTTTATTCGTTTATCACTATACCCAATTGAGTCTGCCTAACTGAGATTTACAAGGTGACCATAGCTTGCTTCATAGCAACAATCTCCGTGGGATCGACCCTTACTCGCGTAAGGTTTATTACTTGGACGACCCAGTGCACTTGCTGGTTAGTTGTGCGAAGTTGTGTTTATGCCATGGTATTGAGCACCAAGTCTTTGGAGCCATTACCGGGGATTGTTTTGTGTATTAAAAAGTAGTGATCACAATTTCGTGCACCAACTTACAACGCGACTTTATAAAATTCTTTACTAGCAAAAATCCTCTCATCAGTATCATTGAGGGTTATGTTGAGGATATGGCTCATAGGCATATGGTAGTGGTTCTTGAAAGTCACAAGGAAATTTACCAAAGCCATTGGATTGGTATGCATCATAGAATGACTCTTGCTCATAATGCATTGGTGGAGGTGGTTGCCATGAAGAATGATCATATGCATACGGCTCCTCCCACCTTTGATTGTTCCATTCTTGATGCATGTTGTCATTGAAATTCACATCTCCTACAACATAGTTAGAACCAAACTCATAGCCAAAGTGAGAATTCATGGTAGCAAGAGAAAATAAAAGCAAAAACTAGTAACAAATAAAGGAAATAAACTCCTACAACTACCAAAAAATTAACAAAGAAGCAAAAGGCAAACATATTCACAATATTCACATATATACAATAACCAATAACACAACACCATTGTGATTCCCCGGTAACGGCGCCATTTTGATGAATAGATTCTTGTGTGGTCTAAAATTTCATTAATGAAATCTCGTTGCAAGTATAGTTTCTAAACCAACAATAATTCTTTCATACAAAAATTTGTTTGTCACAAGTACAAACCCCTAAAAATAATAACCGAAGTATTCAAACCTCGGGTCATTCTCCCTAGGAATTGCAATAAAGTGTTCTTGTTATTGGTTAGAGGTATGTTTTGGGGTTTTGGGAATAAGAGACAAGAATTGTAAATTGCAAAAGAAATAAATTAACACTAAGAAAGCTCTTGGCAAGGTATGAGAACTAGAGGTCCTATCCTAGCTATCCTTATCAATTGTGATGAGATTTGTTCATTGCTCCCACTTAGTTAACCTCTAACCATGGAGGAAAGTCAAGTGGATGAATTAACTTGATTCCACAAGTCCTAGCCAACTCCTAAGGAATGACTAGCGTAGTGGCATTCAAGTCAATTAGCAATCTCTAGTTATCAATCAACAAGAGAGTTTGATAAGTCAAGAGTCACTAATAACTCAACCAAAGCCAAAAGAAACAAGATCTAACTCATAACTAAAAGAAGCATTTTAACAAACACATAAAAGACATTAAAGGCAAACATTATTAATTGCAAGAATTGAAAGAATCTACAACTACAAAGGTAAGAGATTAACAACAACAATTCAAATCAACAACAAAGGAACATGAATTATAAATTGCATAAAAGGAAAATGGAAGAACAAAAGTGCATCAACATAAAAGTAGAGAATTACAAGAATTAAATACTAAACTAGAGAGAGGAGATGTAGAAGAACAAGAATTACAAAAGAAAAAGTAAATCAAAGCATGAAATTAACCGGCGCCATTTTGATGAATTGGATTTTTGTGTGGTCTAGAATTTCACAAATGAATTCTGGTTGCAAGTATAGTTCCTAAACCAACTAAAATCCTTTCATGCAAAAATTTGGTTGTCACAAGTAACAAACCCCTAAAAATATAAACCGAAATATTCAAGCCTCGGGTCATTCTCCCTAGGAATTGCAAAAAAGTGTTCTTGTTATTGGTTAGATGTATGTTTTGGGGTTTTTGGGAATAAAAGACAAGAATTGTAAATTGCAAAAGAAATAAACTAACACTAAGAAAAGCTCTTGGCAAGGTATGAGAACTAGAGGTCCTATCCTAGCTATCCTTATCAATTGTGATGAGATTTGTTCATTGCTCCCACTTGATTAACCTCTAACCATGGAGGAAAGTCAAGTGGATGAATTAACTTGATTCCACAAGTCCTAGCCAACTCCTAAGGAAAGACTAGCGTAGTGGCATTCAAGTCAATTAGCAATCTCTAGTTATCAATCAACAAGAGAGTTTGATAACTCAAGAGCCACTAATCACTCAACCAAAGCCAAGAGAAACAAGATCTAACTCGTAATTAAAGGAAGCATTTTAAGCCAATTACTACTAAGAGCGACTTAATTAAAAAAAATTTGGTGCAGGGACCCAATTAAAAAGAAAAAAAAAGTATAGGGACCTACTTGAAAATTTTACAAAACTATAGGGACCAACAGAGTAATTAAACCTTATTATTATGAAACTTTAAATTATTATTATTAGACTCTAAATTATTGTTATGTTAATGTTGCAATGTTATGGAATAATTATTTTCTAAAATTTAGAGGTTCAAAAGATGTAGAATCCAATCTTTGGTGATGTCGTGATAAAGTTGATCAAGACCTGGGTTTCATCTGGTCTAGACCCGGCTTTAGTGTGGTCTGAAAGTAACACGATTTCTTCGGGTATAGGGGCCGGGTAAGGGTCTCATAAATAGACTCAGTCATTATTTAATGTCGGATTCGAGTCAAGGCAAACTCTGTCTCACCCGGCCTCATGTGCACCCCTACTAAATATAAATAGTATTATTTTCATAAAAACTAATGAAATTTTGTCATTTTGAATAACTATCCTTATTCAATTTAAAAAAATTGAATTGAGACTAATTAAACGTTGAAATGATAAATCTTATATTTAATTTCATGTTATTATTATAATATATGGTTTTACAAATATTTATATAATATTTGGTAAGATCTAAAATAAAATTGAAATGAAAGTTAGTATTGAAAATTATCTAAATTAATATGAGTTACTTACCAATTTGGTACCCGAAAGATTTAGATGTTAACAAAATGGTTTCTGAAAGATGTTATTAATAAAACAATCTCTGAATGATTTACAAATACTACAAAAATAACCAATAAATACTATTTTTTTGTAAATGACAAAAAATTTGTATCTAGCAAACAACTTAACCATTTAGTCTGAATTTTTGTAGTAACATTTAAATAAATGTTTAAATGGTGTACAAAAAGATTTAGAGCAAAATGTGATCTCTAGATTTTTCTTTTTATTTTTCAAAAAAATTTTTGTTATTCACAATATAAAATTTACATGACATAAAATTATCAAACTTTAAGGATAAAAAATCTTATTATTCTAATAATGCTTGCAAAAAAAAAATACATTTAAACCCCACCTCTAAAATTATGTTTTAGAATGTATTTTTAATATCTAATTTTTTTTGTTGTGTTCTTAAATTTTCAAAAACTTATTTATCATTAGTATTATTTAAAATTATTTTTGTTAGTAATATAAATTTTGGAATATCATTTTAGTAGTTTACGCTACTCTATACATGAAATCACAAGATTTTTTACCCTTATAAATATGTGAGTTGAGTTCAAATATTTTTCATTGGTAAGGAGGAGACATGTCCTACTAATAAGTAATTTTTTTTTTTGTCAGTAGATTGGACAACTCTCAATCCTAAATACACAATATATCCACGTACTCTTCACACATTTATCATTTTTTTTTCACAAATACACTCTTTAGAGTTTAAACTCTAGACCTTAATGGTGGGAAAGGGGTGAAGTGCCACTGAACTAAGGCTCTTCGGCGTCCTACTAATAAGTAATAAGATTAGTGGTGCTAAGTCCAATTAAAATTTGTTTTCTATTTTATTACCAAAAAAAATAAAACCTTCAAGAATGGGTTGGTCCATTCTATGGATCCATGGACTTCAAAGTGGTGGCCCAGCCAGGACAGCGTTCTCGCTCTAGTCGCTGATCCTGATTGGATTAAAAAAAAGGATACAGGAAACCTAGTTGCTGCCTAAGGTCCCGAAAAGAAAAACTCTAACCGCTGCTCGCGCCTGCTCCTCTGAAATTAGCTTTCAGATTTGCCGTTTGCTATGCTAAGAGATTGTTTTTGTTATTACTAATTTTTAATTTTTAATAGCTTTTAGCTGTGTTATGTTAATTGATACTTGTCTTGGTTATTGTTTCTTCAAAATTTTATCATTTTTTATTGTTAATATATACAAATACAAATACAAATACAAATGAGCATAAATAGGTGTTTATGTGTATCTGATTGTTAAGTAGGTGTTTATGTGTATGTTGAATGTCGATGGGAAAAGATGTCTTCAGGCGGGGGTAGGGGGTTTGGGAAATGGCAGCAACTATAGTATTGCTCATTATTTTCTCTATTTGTTCAATTATATGGTATTCGTGATTTGTTTCCTATGTTTTCCATTATATAAAAATAAATTTGTATTAGTACAATTATTTTTTATAGCAAATAGTTCTGTTTGGTGTTACGTTCCTACTGTACGTGCTTGTATAAGAATTTTTATAGGCACTTGTGTTCGTACTGTTTTTTGTTCCTCCACTTTCTGTGCCTTTTGTATGAACTCCTCCTTCATGACAACCTTGGTTACGGCGCTTTCAGTGGCTGCTTAGTGGGTACAAATACATTGTATTTCTGCGTCATCAATCCACACATTTTTTCCACAAAATGAATACTTCACCGCTACAATTTCCATCTCACTACGACGATGACGAAAATGAGGAGGTTTTCATCGATGAGTCTGACATTCTCTATGAAGTTTCTGTGGATGACGAAGACCTTCCAGATGCTGATGACGATCAAGATTCTGATCCTGAACATCTCGGTATCACCCTCCACTTTTTCAAGTTTATCGAATTCTCAAATTGACTAGTAAACTCCATAATATTCTAGTTCCCAAGTTAACCTTGAGGTCTTTTACAAGTTGAGAGTTTACTATCCTTAGGTTAGCTTAGCTCCACCAAGTGTAAATAAATTCTCGAGTTTGATTTCCTTGAATCAAAATTATTTTCAAGTTTTTAAGTTTATTGGTGTGTTTTGCTCAATGATATTATCAGAAAATCTCTCAGCTGAGGTCCGTGATTCTGTGCATATATTCCGTCTTCATGATGGTAAAATTTCTAACTTTACATTTATTTTTAAATTAAAAAAATTGTTTTTTGAATGTGATTGTGTGTTTATGTTTCTAATTCTTGTGCAGGGGAGTTATACTCAGCTGCATTTAGCCCAAGCAATCCAACATTGGTGGCAACAGGGGGTGGTGATAACAAAGGATTTCTTTGGAAGATCGGTGATGGAGTTTGGACGTCTGAGCTAGAGGGTATTTCCATCACATTAAAAAGATAATTGTGTGAAGCTTGATATTGTGGTGCTGATGTCTAGTTCGTTTTGTTGTTAATTCTACGCAGGTCATCAGGATTCTGTGTCTAGTTTAGCTTTTAGCCATGATGGACAGTTTCTCGCATCAGGGTGTTTAAGTGGGATTGTTCAAGTATGGGATGTTTTGGGAAATCTGAAAGGCACATTAGAAGGTCCTAGTGGGGGAATTGAGGTAAAAGAGGTTGTTCGTTTTATGCTTGTTATTGTGTGTCATTACGAAAATTAATTCGATGTGATATCTTTCAGTGGCTTAGGTGGCATCCGAGAGGACACATACTCTTAGCTGGTTCTGAGGATTCTACTGTTTGGATGTGGAATGCTAAAGGAGCTGCTTTTCCTAATATATTTGTTGGTCATGGTGCTAGTGTGACCTGTGGTGATTTTACTCCTGATGGTAATATCTTCTTTTCTACTTGGCGTATTTTCTTCTATAAGTTCAGATTTTCAATTTCATTTTACTTGGTGCCTTAGGGAAAATAATATGTACTGGTTCAAAAGATGCAACTTTGAGAATCTGGAATCCAAAGACTGGAGAAAACATTCATGTGGTCCAGGGTATATAAATCTGAACCCCCTTTTGGCGTGCTTTGTTGGCTTTGATTTTTGGGTAGCCTTGTAAAATATGATTTACAGGTCATCCGTATCATACCGAGGGACTAACATGCTTGTCAATAAGTTCATCGTCGACCCTTGCTCTTACTGGTTCTGGTGGTGATCGCGATTCTGTTTCCAGTGATGAATCTGGATCTGCCCATATTGTGAATATCTCTACTGGGAAGGTATGTATCATTAGTTTTCATTGTGTTTGATATCCTTGCATTATCTTCATCAATCAACTTGTAATTCTTCTTTCTCTTTGTTTTGGTTTATGATCTCTCAATAATTTGATAGACCTCTTAGCCAATGTTGTAATATTGTAATGTTTTTAAAATTTTCTTCACATGGTTTCAATTCTATAAACTTGAGAGTGCTACTAATTCCTCTGAGCTAATAGTTGCTCAAAGTAAAATTTGATCATACAACTATTGGATTTCAAATACATTCATCCAAACAAAGATAACCTCTGATGTCACTTAAAGTGATTTGAGTGGATAGGAGGCTTTTGAGTGGATACTGTTGGCCCATGGAGTCATATGGCCTCTCAATAGCTAATGGGAGCTAGCTTGTGAACATAAGTAGCATATCAAAGAGAACTGAGCAAAACCAGTTCCTCATAGTTATTTGTTAATTTACTTGAAATTATGTTGTTCACAATAGCAAAGTTAGTCTAAGTGATGCTCTATTTGACATTAATTGGTAGGTAGCTGCTAGCTTATCCCCTGTATGGCTCAAGATTGGCATATTGTGTTATGCTCATATATATGAGATCTTAGCTATTTGGTTGATTTGCTTATGGAAATTGATTTATTCGAATGTGGCTTGGTGATTCTCTTCCCTAGCAACTACTAGCAAGATGATGAGATTTAGACAATCTTTGATCCAATGTATTTGGCTTTTGTGAAAGTATAGTTCTTTGTAAACTTATGTCCTTGCATAATATAACCCTCCAGTAATGCTGTAATTGTGTAAGGACTTCAAACCCAAACACTTTCAATACTATCCATTCTTCTGTTTGTCTCGGTCATTGCACTTTTTTTTTCAGTTCTTAATTTTCAATTCTATTTTTAAGGAGTTTAAGCATTGAAATTCAGTTTTCTGCAAGCTCTCTAAGAAGCATGAGTACTGTGAACAGGTTATTAATACTCTGGTTTCTCATTCGGAGTCCATTGAATGTGTTGGCTTTTCACCAAGGTATTTCCTTTCATGGCCTTTGTGTCTGTGCGGTGCTGCATAATTGGAAATAATTTAGAGAAAAATAACTCACTCAAGATGTAAAATTATTGTTATCATGTAAAATAAAATATGTGATCATCAAATAACACGAACCAAAGCAAAGTGGCTTGACTTGGTTTCTAGTGTACCACAGCTTTTTTGACATAATTCTTTCTCGTAAATATCTGATGTGCTGTCGATGTTGTCACTTGTCATAGATGTTAACCATAAATAACATTGTTCAATGAAATTGTGATAGTGATTCCTGGGCTGCAATTGGAGGCTTGGATAAGAAACTTGTCATCTGGGATGTAGAACATTCCTTATCCCGTGCCACTTGTAACCACAAGGTTTGTGTGAATTCTGCTTTGTGCAAATGCCAGGCTTGCGTATCTAGAGACTAACTGAGCTCTGGTTGCAACTATCTTTAGCTTGAAATTGTAAACTCACTGCATGTCTGATACAATGAACTTCATCATGTGAATAGTATGGAGTGACATGTTTGGCGTGGCTTGATGCTTCAAATTTGGCCACTGGATGCTCGGATGGAAGTGTAAGATTATGGGATAGCCGATCCGGTGAATGTACAACCACATTCAGGGGGCACCGAGATTCCATTCATGCTCTTTGTGTGTCTGCTGATCACAAGTACCTTGTCTCGGCTTCATGGGATGGAACCGCTCGCGTCTTTGAGCTTGGCGGTTAGCAGTTTATTCGTTGGGGAGGATTTTTTTAAGGGAAGATTTCTACTTTTCATTTATGGTAGGAGAGTTAAAAATGTGAAACACAAAAACTAAACTTATTTCCATCATTTTTATTTGTATAATTGGTTTCTAAATAATTGAATATGTGACAAATAATTTATGTTTAGATATTTTATTTAAAAAGTGATTTTAAGATAATTTGTTGTATTTATGATATGAAAATAAGCCGTTTTTAAGTGGTATAGTTACAAAAATAAGTATGAAATGTTTATGTTATTATTTAGAATATCTCTAATGCTAGATCAAATTTTAATTTTATTTTGGGTCTTATAAGATGACACATAAATATTTGTGGGTTTGTATGTGATAAATAGTAATTTGAAATTAAAAGTAAAATGTCCCTTCAATGCTAAGTTTTAATTTAGTTAGAATTTTATGTTATTTTTTATTATTTTATTAACATAATTGTATAAATGACAAAATTTTATTGATTTTTCATCAAAATGATACTATATTTCTAAGGCGATATTGATTCATTTAACCTTATTGTAATTACTTAAGTTAAATAAGTAAATAGGTACCTAATTGTGTGTTAAGTTAAATAAATAAAATAAGTAACTCTTATTTAACCTGTTAGTCTAATAAATAGGTATCTGTTACATTCAATATAAACGCTTATCTAGGTAGATTATAATTTTTTGTAATGTTTAGCAACAATAATGGTTTAGATGTAATTAATATGCGCTAGTCAATATTTTGGGAATAACAGAGATCACGGTTACTGTTGCCACACCGTGTGACCTTGGGTCCCCCACCGACGGCCATCCTGTTACCCTATATAAGGGAGGTGGGGTTTGAAAATGCGGTAGAATTGAGAAATTTTATGTTTGACAATTCCTTGATCTTTGCATTTGTCGACATGGGTAATGCAATGACTGGAACAGGCCGCAGTCGTATGTACGCGCGTTAAACCGAACACGATATGAAGTCTGCGACCAACCTTCCACCGACTCCAACTCTTCCACACTGAACACGGATGCCCTACGATCACAATGGGTGACTCGCATCATCGGCAAGCTCTCTCTGTTCTTGTCTATAGCTGCTAACAGTGATGTGAGTATATCTGTCCAACCTTTAACTGAGCATGTCCTTCGCAACCTCTGCGCACAAATAGCTGCTCCAAACCTCTCATACGTTGCCCATACAATTACAGCCATTGGAAGATTCCTCGTTCCCTTCAGCACCGCATTTATACACTCGGATAGGTTTGTCGTCATGTGACCATACTGAAGACCTTCGTCGCAATTACAGCCACAAATCCTTCCTAAAACGAAGATCCCAATCCACCATCCCACGGGATAGTGTACCCAAAGCATCCAAGTACCAGTCACAACCCTCCTTGCTTGCACTGTACTTAACATTTATTAGGTACCTCTTACCCTTGGCCGATTTGAATAGTGAATTGAAGTTTGAAGCCATATGCCGGATGCAGTAAGCATGATATGCCGACGGAGGATGCCATCCACTGTGAGGTGCGTTGAGGGCGGCACGAATGGCCTGTGATTTATCTGATATGTTAAGGATTCTCGGCTGTGGAGTAACGTGTTGTCTCAAATTCGAGAAAAAAACGACCATGACTCCATTGTCTCCGACTCAACTAATGAAAAATATATGGGAAGAATATTGTTGTTACCATCTTGAGCATTAGCAATTAAAAGCACGCTCTCGTACTTTCCGTACAAGTGTGTTCCGTCTACAAATACAAAGGGCTTGCAACGCTTAAATACTTCAATACATGGAGGAAATGTCCAAAAAATCTTATCAAACTGACTCCACTCTCCGTCAATCATGTCCCCATTGTAATAAGGAAAAGCAACGCATTCATGAATCGTACCTGGAAGGTTGATAAACCACTATTTTATGGTTTATCTTGTGCTCAATTGAGTGGATTTTATCAACTCTTTACCCGCTTATTCATACTATTTGCATGTTTTACATTTCCCTTCCTAATTATGTGCTTTGATTAAAAACATGCTTCTTTGGACTTATATTTGCTTATTATTAATCCTCTCTTATTACCATTAGATGCCTTGATATGTGTGTTAAGTGTTTTCAGAGATTACAAGGCAGGAATGACTCAGAGGATGGAAAGGAAGCATGCAAAAGTGGAAGGAATACAAGAAGTTGGAGAAACTACTAAGCTATCTAGCCTGACCTCTTCGCACTCAAACGACTATAACTTTAGCTACAGAGGTCCAAACGACGCGGTTTCAGTTGGGTTGGAAAGCTAACGTCCGGGGCTTCGATTTGATATATAATATGCCATAGTGGCCCTGACGCTAGGCGACGCGATCGCGTGATCCATGCGACCGCGTCGCAAGTGACGAAAATCAGCGAAGTTAAATTCGCAACCAGCGAATTCTGGGCTGTTTTTGACCCAGTTCTCGGCCCAAAAAACACAGATTAGAGGCTATAAAGTGGGGGAATGCATCCATTCATAATCAGGCACTCATAATTCACTTCTCATGATTTAGATTAGTTTTGAGAGTGGTTCTCTCCTCTCTCTTAGGATTTAGGATTTCTCTTAGTTTTAGAGGAGTGACTCTCAATTCCAGGTTCTTTATTTTTATTTATTTTTCCGATTAAAATTATGAACTCTTTCATGTTATGATTTTCTTTGAATTAATATTATTTGAGATATTTCAGTTATTATTGCTTTCTTTTAATTACATGATTATTGCTTCCCATCTGAAGGCATTTTTATTTGAGCAGTTTCAATTTTCTTTCCTTTTGGCTTTGGTTAAATAATTGGTGACTCTAGAGTTATCAAACTCATTGTTGATTGAAAATTGGAATTCATCCACTTAACTTACCTTCATAGTTAGAGGTTAACAAAGTGGGAGAAAAATCCAATTCTCATCACAATTGATAAGGATAACTAGGAAAGGACCTCCAATTCTTATACCTTGCCAAAGGTTTATTTTACAGCTATTATTATTTTATTTTACTTGTCATATAATATATTCGCACCTTACTTCCAAAACCCCAATTTTACCTTTTTCATAGACAATAATAAGAACATACCTCCCTGCAATTCCTTGAGAAGACGACCGAGGTTTAAATACTCGGTTAACAATTTTAAAGGGGTTTGTTACTTGTGACAACCAAAATGTTTGTATGAAAGGACTTTTGAAGGTTTAGAAACTATACTTGCAACGAGGATTTATCTGCAATTTTCTAGACCACGCAAAAGTTCTCTCATCAAAATGGCGCCATTGCCGGGGAATTGCAAACGTGTGCCTTATTATTGGTTATTGTAAATATTTTTCTAAAAAAAATATATTTTTCTTTTACTTGTTTATTTGTTTCACCTTTTTCCCCCTTATTTCTGATAACTACTATGAATTCTCACCCCTCTCGCTTTGAGTTTGGTTCTAACTTTGTTGAAGGAAATAGAAACCACAGCAGGAATATGCATCAAGGTCAGACCAATCAAGGATGGATGGAGCCAAGAGGATCTAATCAACCCTTTAGGCAACAACACCATCCTAGATATCATGGACAAAGACCAGGCTACAATGCATCCCAAGCTGATAGATATGGTGGACCACCTTGTAGCTACCAACAAGCCCCACCCTATGCTCAGAGATCATCCTTTCAACACAACCTCAACCCACCACACTCACAAGCCCCTTTCCACCATTCACCCCCATATGACCCTAACCCTCAACCACCATACCAACCACCTTATGAGCCATATGAACCATATATAGAACCACCCCAATTCCAACCCAATTACTCACAAGAACCACCACTTCAATATTCACCATCTCCATATCCATCAATCCAAGAGCATTATGATCCTACTTATGAAAACCGAGTGCATCAAGAGGCAAAGGATCGTCTCAAGGAAACAATGGATCGATTTCAGGCAACCACTCAACAACTGGGGCAAGTATTAATTCAATGGGCTTCTAGACACTTAAATACACAAGGATCAGCCACAGCCCCATGTGGACAGTCTAGTGAAGAGCATAGCATAAAGGAGATACCAGAAACTCCAGTGGACAAGACAGAGCATGAATTCATACTAGAACAAGTAGAAGAAGCTATCATTGTTCAAGAAGAAGAGTTGGTTGAAGACTTAGGAGACGCAGAACCTCCATGGGAAAGACAAGACATAGAGCCTCCTTCCAAGACGGTTGAAATTGATGCTGAAGAAGGTGTACAACCTCCAAAGCATATCATAGTTGAAGACTTGGAAGAGGTTGATCAAGAGATGGAGATTCAAGAAAAAGAAGCACAACCTCCCATGCCCTTGGAAAGCAATAAAAAGGAGATTGAATTGAAAGAGAGCTACCAAGAGGAAGAGGTTGAAATTGAAGAAGTTTGCAAAGAGGTGGTAATTATCAGAGAAGAGCACAAGGGAGTGAAGCTTGCAATTTCATTAAAGATACCTCCCCCTAAATCGCCATCATCCTTCATAACATTCAAGTGGGTAAAATTCATATCCCAGAGCTTTCTAATCCCACTTGAATATGGGCTACTGGAGACGGATGGTCAACTTAGAGCTCTTTATGGCATTAAGAGTAAAAGGAAGATGGCCAGTGGTAAGAATTGTCTTGCAAGGTTCATCATGGTTGGAAGCTTTAAGCTTAAACGTAAAGGTTGGTATAGAGCTCAACTGAATGGGTCTAGGAAGTTGTTTGGCCGCTTTAATGAGAATTCAGATTGCTTGCTACCCGGATGGAATCATGATAATCAACACGAAGACGGGTGTAAAAGCAAGATTTGGGATCCTGGAATCTGTTCTGACATCCAACACCCTGGGAGCCTAAGAATCTTTTTAAAGCTGCTCAAGGATTTTACATGCCTAGTTTGGGACCCCGGAGGTTACTGGAATCACAAACACTGGTGGAGATTCCTGGATGAGTTCAAGCATAAGCCACCATAACAGGAAGCTCCTCAAATGTCCAACTTAAGGACTTTAACTAAAAGTGCTAGGTGGGAGACAACCCACCATGATATGATCGTCCTTTTTCATTTTTATTTAGTTGTATTTGTTTTTGAATTTTATTTTATTTTTTTATATTGAACCTGGAGTTTTGCATCACATTCATATTAACACTGCATTCTGCATTTTTCAGATTATATAAAAAAAAGCGAGCACGCGACGCGACCGCATCAGCGACGTGTCCGCGTCGCAAGGAGATGAGAGAATAATAAATTGAACAGACAGTTACGCATGAGCAGGGCTGGAGGCGCGCTATTAGCACAAATTGACTCCACGCGAACGCGTTACCCACGTGTCCGCGTCAGTTGGAAAAATAGCCTCCCACGCGACCGCGTCACCCACGTGGCCGCGTGACCTGAAATCGGCGTAAAAAGGGTGTATGGCCGAAAGTTGAGCTGGAATTGGGCTGGACCCGTGCTAGCAGCACAAGCCCTGCCACGCGAACGCGTCACTCACGCGTCCGCGTCATATTGGAAATAAGGCCACCCGCGCGATCGCGTCGACCATGCGACCGCGTCACTCTGGATTTTGGCAATACCAAGTTTCGAATAGAGAGTTGTGCGACCGCGAGGCTGCACTCGCGCCACTAGCACAAATCGAGTCACGCGATCGCGTGCCCCATGCGTCCGCGTCAGCCAACCTTATCGCACACCACGCGACCGCGTCGCCAGCGTCACACAACCTATCCAGATTAGTGCCAATTTTCTTATCTTCTCTCTTCTAATCCTAATTTCTTCCTTCTCTCTCCTTTCTCACTTTCTTTTTCTACTTCTCATTCTTTTTCACTTTCATTTTATTTTATTTAATTTATTTGCATACTTTCATTCATTACATATTTTATTTTTCTAAAAGTTATTATTGGTGTTCAAATATTCTTATTCAACTGTTACATCTTTTCTGGTATTTTCTTGGTGCTTCATGACTTGTTTAATTCTGATTGAGTAATATTATTTAAATCAATGCCAATCTTTTATACCTATATTACTTTTGCATTGACATGAATTTATATTATCTCTCCTTACCCACACTCTCTTCCCTATTGTTGCAACTTTTTGCACTCTTGATTTGCCATGTCCTTCTATTATATTCTCACTTGCATGTTGTAGCTACCATGTAATTGAGACCCTTATTTTTGGCATTAACCAACCCCTGTTTTATTTGTTTTCTATCTTTGCTTTGGGTTACTTTCCTTCCCTTTTTCTTTCAGGATGGCCACCAGGAAGAGACTGGAAGTCGTTTACATGGGAGAGACAAACAAGTTCCTATGCACATTCCTTGATGAGAAAAGCATCAGTTGGAGCAACTCGTCCACCTGCACATCTCAGCATGCACCGAGGACGGTGCAATCTTTAAGTGTGGGGAGGTCGATACCGATCTCCATGGGTTAGTACTTTTCTGTCTCAAACACCAATATTTTATTTTCTTTGTTAATTGTTGCATTTGCATATTTAATTTCATGTTTATTTGATTTTTGCATTTAGTTACTGCTTGGTTAAAATAATAAGTTTCTTCTTAAGATCCTATTTTTTGAAAAATTTTACTAATTTAAATTGAAATTTTTTTTGTTAAATTTGTTTGAAGTTGTATTTGGAACATGGTTTTTGAGCTAAAGAACACACAACCTGTGAGACTTTGAGCTTATTTACATGGTTATATTATTTAACCATAAATATTTTATTCCTGTGTGTTTCCTTCTCCATGATTGTAATCTGTATTTTGTTCCAGTCTATATGTCCTTTGTTTAGTATATTTACATGCTTGCATATGATTGAGGCCATATTTGATTATCAACTCACTTACCCCAAATAAGCCTACCTTTTACATCACCTTTGTTAGCCCCTTGAGCTTTTAATCCCCTTCTGTTCTATAACCACATCACTAGCCTTAAGCGAAAAACAAATTAATTATCCCAATTGAATCTTTGGTTAGCTTAAGATAGAGATTGTGTAGCAAATAAGTGTGAGGAAATTGTGGGAACAAAAGTTGTTAAGGGAATGCGTCATGAAAATTTAAAAGTAATTTGGATACCCATTCATGTGAAACTATAAGAATAAAAAATCTATGTGCATTGATAAGCTTTATTTATTTCAATTCAAAAAAAAAAGTCAATGAATAAGGGGACAAAATTACCCCAATGTTAAATTCAGAATTCGAGGATCAATGCACATATGATAGAATTAAAAAGAAAAAGTTGATACATGAGTATGGGAATTATACAAAAGTGGGAATTATGGGTAGCTAGGCATGAATTTAAAAGTATATATAGTATATGTATATTAGGTGAGAGTTTAAGTTAATTAAAGATTCAATTTATAAAGCTCACTTAGCCATATATATACCTTTACCCTTACCTTAGCCCCATTACAACCTTGAAAAAGACCTCATGACGTTTGCATTGGTATATTAAATATTGTTAATTGGTTAGATGAAGAACAAGGTTTAGAAAGCATGACTAGAGAAGAGTAGAGTGAATAACCCTATACACTTGAGAGATTAGAGTGATACACACTACCAGTGAGGGTTCAATGCTTGATTCTATGTTCCCTGCTTTCATAAGATGTCTTCTTACAAGTTTACTTGCTTTTTATTGTATGATTTGAATTAGTGAAATCTGGTTTATGTTTGTCTTGAAGAGCTTATTTACTTTTAACCAAGTAGGTAGAAACATTTTTTTGCATGTAGTTGCATTCATATAGATAGGTTGCATTTCATACATTCTACCATTCCTCTTCATTTTTATAGTCTCTCTTGAGCTTAGCATGAGGACATGCTAATGTTTAAGTGTGGGGAGGTTGATAAACTACTATTTTATGGTTTATCTTGTGCTCAATTGATTGGATTTTATCAACTCTTTACCCACTTATTCATACTATTTGCATGTTTTACATTTCCCTTCCTAATTATGTGCTTTGATTGAAAACATGCTTCTTTGGACTTATATTTGCTTATTATTAATCCTCTCTTATTACCATTAGATGCCTTGATATGTGTGTTAAGTGTTTTCAGAGATTACAAGGCAGGAATGACTCAGAGGATGGAAAGGAAGCATGCAAAAGGGGAAGGAATACAAGAAGTTGGAGAAACTGCTAAGCTGTCCAGCCTGACCTCTTCGCACTCAAACAGCAATAACTTTAGCTACAAAGGTCCAAACGACGCGGTTCCAGTTGCGTTGGAAAGCTAACGTCCGGGGCTTCGATTTGATATATAATATACCATAGTAGCCCTGACGCTAGGCGACGCGACCGCGTGATCCATGCGGCCGCGTCGCAAGTGACGAAAATCAGCGAAGTTAAATTCGCAACCAGCGAATTCTGGGCTGTTTCTGACCCAGTTCTCGGCCCAGAAAACATAGATTAGAGGCTATAAAGTGGGGGAATGCATCCATTCATAATCAGGCACTCATAATTCACTTCTCATGATTTAGATTAGTTTTGAGAGGGGTTTTCTCCTCTCTCTCTTAGGATTTATGATTTCTCTTAGTTTTAGGAGTGACTCTCAATCCAGGTTCTTTATTTTTATTTATTTTTCCGATTAAAATTATGAACTCTTTCATGTTATGATTTTCTTTGAATTAATATTATTTGAGATATTTCAGTTATTATTGCTTTCTTTTAATTACATGATTATTGCTTCCCATCTGAAGGCATTTTTATTTGAGCAGTTTCAATTTTCTTTCCTTTTGACTTTGGTTAAATAATTGGTGACTCTAGATTTATCAAACTCATTGTTGATTGAAAATTGAAATTCATCCACTTAATTTACCTTCATAGTTAGAGGTTAACAAAGTGGGAGAAAAATCCAATTCTCATCACAATTGATAAGGATAACTAGGAAAGGACCTCCAGTTCTTATACCTTGCCAAATGTTTATTTTACAGCTATTATTATTTTATTTTACTTGTCATATAATATATTCGCATCTTACTTCCAAAACCCCAATTTTACCTTTTTCATAGCCAATAATAAGAACATACCTCCCTGCAATTCCTTGAGAAGACGACCCGAGGTTTAAATACTCGGTTAACAATTTTAAAGGGGTTTGTTACTTGTGACAACCAAAATGTTTGTATGAAAGGACTTTTGAAGGTTTAGAAACTATACTTGCAACGGGGATTTATCCGCAATTTTCTAGACCACGCAAAAGTTCTCTCATCAAAATGGCGCCGTTGCCGGGGAATTGCAAACGTGTGCCTTATTATTGGTTATTGTAAATATTTTTCTAAAAAAAATATATTTTTCTTTTACTTGTTTATTTGTTTCTCCTTTTTCCCCCTTATTTCTGATAACTACTATGAATTCTCACCCCTCTCGCTTTGAGTTTGGTTCTAACTTTGTTGAAGGAAATAGAAACCACAGCAGGAATATGCATCAAGGTCAGACCAATCAAGGATGGATGGAGCCAAGAGGATCTAATCAACCCTTTAGGCAACAACACCATCCTAGATATCATGGACAAAGACCAGGCTACAATGCATCCCAAGCTGATAGATATGGTGGACCACCTTGTAGCTACCAACAAGCCCCACCCTATGCTCAGAGATCATCCTTTCAACACAACCTCAACCCACCACACTCACAAGCCCCTTTCCACCATTCACCCCCATATGACCCTAACCCTCAACCACCATACCAACCACCTTATGAGCCATATGAACCATATATAGAACCACCCCAATTCCAACCCAATTACTCACAAGAACCACCACTTCAATATTCACCATCTCCATATCCATCAATCCAAGAGCATTATGATCCTACTTATGAAAACCGAGTGCATCAAGAGGCAAAGGATCGTCTCAAGGAAACAATGGATCGATTTCAGGCAACC
Organism: Arachis stenosperma; assembly: GCF_014773155.1. NCBI lineage: Eukaryota > Viridiplantae > Streptophyta > Magnoliopsida > Fabales > Fabaceae > Arachis > Arachis stenosperma. The sequence goes on from NC_080382.1 coordinate 39,275,391, forward strand.
ACTCAACAACTGGGGCAAGTATTAATTCAATGGGCTTCTAGACACTTAAATACACAAGGATCAGCCACAGCCCCATGTGGACAGTCTAGTGAAGAGCATAGCATAAAGGAGATACCAGAAACTCCAGTGGACAAGACAGAGCATGAATTCATACTAGAACAAGTAGAAGAAGCTATCATTGTTCAAGAAGAAGAGTTGGTTGAAGACTTAGGAGACGCAGAACCTCCATGGGAAAGACAAGACATAGAGCCTCCTTCCAAGACGGTTGAAATTGATGCTGAAGAAGGTGTACAACCTCCAAAGCATATCATAGTTGAAGACTTGGAAGAGGTTGATCAAGAGATGGAGATTCAAGAAAAAGAAGCACAACCTCCCATGCCCTTGGAAAGCAATAAAAAGGAGATTGAATTGAAAGAGAGCTACCAAGAGGAAGAGGTTGAAATTGAAGAAGTTTGCAAAGAGGTGGTAATTATCAGAGAAGAGCACAAGGGAGTGAAGCTTGCAATTTCATTAAAGATACCTCCCCCTAAATCGCCATCATCCTTCATAACATTCAAGTGGGTAAAATTCATATCCCATAGCTTTCTAATCCCACTTGAATATGGGCTACTGGAGACGGATGGTCAACTTAGAGCTCTTTATGGCATTAAGAGTAAAAGGAAGATGACCAGTGGTAAGAATTGTCTTGCAAGGTTCATCATGGTTGGAAGCTTTAAGCTTAAACGTAAAGGTTGGTATAGAGCTCAACTGAATGGGTCTAGGAAGTTGTTTGGCCGCTTTAGTGAGAATTCAGATTGCTTGCTACCCGGATGGAATCATGATAATCAACACGAAGACGGGTGTAAAAGCAAGATTTGGGATCCTGGAATCTGTTCTGACATCCAACACCCCGGGAGCCTAAGAATCTTTTTAAAGCTGCTCAAGGGTTTTACATGCCTAGTTTGGGACCCCGGAGGTTACTGGAATCACAAACACTGGTGGAGATTCATGGATGAGTTCAAGCATAAGCCACCATAACAGGAAGCTCATCAAATATCCAACTTAAGGACTTTAACTAAAAGTGCTAGGTGGGAGACAACCCACCATGGTATGATCGTCCTTTTTCATTTTTATTTAGTTTTATTTGTTTTTGAATTTTATTTTATTTTGTTATATTGAACCTGGAGTTTTGCATCACATTCATATTAACACTGCATTTTGCATTTTTCAGATTATATAAAAAAAAGCGAGCACGCGACGCGACCGCATCAGCGACGCGTCCGCATCGCAAGGAGATGAGAGAATAATAAATTGAACAGACAGTTACGCATGAGCAGGGCTGGAGGCGCGCTATTAACACAAATTGACTCCACGCGAACGCGTTACCCACGTGTCCGCGTCAGTTGGAAAAATAGCCTCCCACGCGACCGCGTCACCCACGCGGCCGCGTGACCTGAAATCGGCGTAAAAAGGGTGTATGGCCGAAAGTTGTGCTGGAATTGGGCTGGACCCGTGCTAGCAGCACAAGCCCTGCCACGCGAACGCGTCACTCACGCGTCCGCGTCATATTGGAAATAAGACCACCTGCGCGATCGCGTCGATCACGCGACCGCGTCACTCTGGATTTTGGCAATACCAAGTTTCGAATAGAGAGATGTGCGACTGCGAGGCTGCACTCGCGCCACTAGCACAAATCGAGTCACGCGATCGCGTGCCCCATGCGTCCGCGTCACCCAACCTTATCGCACACCACGCGACCGCGTCGCCAGCGTCACACAACCTATCTAGATTAGTGCCAATTTTCTTATCTTCTCTCTTCTAATCCTAATTTCTTCCTTTTCTCTCCTTTCTCACTTTCTTTTTCTACTTCTCATTCTTTTTCACTTTCATTTTATTTTATTTAATTTATTTGCATACTTTCATTCATTGCATATTTTATTTTTCTAAAAGTTATTATTGGTGTTCAAATATTCTTATTCAACTGTTACATCTTTTCTGGTATTTTATTGGTGCTTCATGACTTGTTTAATTCTGATTGAGTAATATTATTTAAATCAATGCCAATCTTTTATACCTATATTACTTTTGCATTGACATGAATTTATATTATCTCTCCTTACCCACACTCTCTTCCCTATTGTTGCAACTTTTTGCACTCTTGATTTGCCATGTCCTTCTATTATATTCTCACTTGCATGTTGTAGCTACCATGTAATTGAGACCCTTATTCTTGGCATTAACCAACCCCTGTTTTATTTGTTTTCTATCTTTGCTTTGGGTTACTTTCCTTCCCTTTTTCTTTCAGGATGGCCACCAGGAAGAGACTGGAAGACGTTTACATGGGAGAGACAAACAAGTTTCTATGCACATTCCTTGATGAGAAAAGCATCAGTTGGAGCAACTCGTCCACCTGCACATCTCAGCATGCACCGAGGACAGTGCAATCTTTAAGTGTGGGGAGGTCGATACCGATCTCCATGGGTTAGTACTTTCCCGTCTCAAACACCAATATTTTATTTTCTTTGTTAATTGTTGCATTTGCATATTTAATTTCATGTTTATTTGATTTTTGCATTTAGTTACTGCTTGGTTAAAATAATAAGTTTCTTCTTAAGATCCTATTTTTTGAAAAATTTTACTAATTTAAATTGAAATTTTTTTTTGTTAAATTTGTTTGAAGTTGTATTTGGAACATGGTTTTTGAGCTAAAGAACACACAACCTGTGAGACTTTGAGCTTATTTACATGGTTATATTATTTAACCATAAATATTTATTCCTGTGTGTTTCCTTCTCCATGATTGTAATCTGTATTTTGTTCCAGTCTATATGTCCTTTGTTTAGTATATTTACATGCTTGCATATGATTGAGGCCATATTTGATTATCAACTCACTTACCCCAAATAAGCCTACCTTTTACATCACCTTTGTTAGCCCCTTGAGCTTTTAATCCCCTTCTGTTCTATAACCACATCACTAGCCTTAAGCGAAAAACAAATTAATTATCCCAATTGAATCTTTGGTTAGCTTAAGATAGAGATTGTGTAGCAAATAAGTGTGAGGAAATTGTGGGAACAAAAGTTGTTAAGGGAATGCGTCATGAAAATTTAAAAGTAATTTGGATACCCATTCATGTGAAACTATAAGAATAAAAAATCTATGTGCATTGATAAGCTTTATTTATTTCAATTCAAAAAAAAAAGTCAATGAATAAGGGGACAAAATTACCCCAATGTTAAATTCAGAATTCGAGGATCAATGCACATATGATAGAATTAAAAAGAAAAAGTTGATACATGAGTATGGGAATTATACAAAAGTGGGAATTATGGGTAGCTAGGCATGAATTTAAAAGTATATATAGTATATGTATATTAGGTGAGAGTTTAAGTTAATTAAAGATTCAATTTATAAAGCTCACTTAGCCATATATATACCTTTACCCTTACCTTAGCCCCATTACAACCTTGAAAAAGACCTCATGACGTTTGCATTGGTATATTAAATATTGTTGATTGGTTAGATGAAGAACAAGGTTTAAAAAGCATGACTTGAGAAGAGTAGAGTGAATAACCCTATACACTTGAGAGATTAGAGTGATACACACTACCAGTGAGGGTTCAATGCTTGATTCTATGTTCCCTGCTTTCATGAGATGTCTTCTTACAAGTTTACTTGCATTTTATTGTATGATTTGAATTAGTGAAATTTGATTTATGTTTGTCTTGAAGAGCTTATTTACTTTTAACCAAGTAGGTAGAAATATTTTTTTGCATGTAGTTGCATTCATATAGATAGGTTGCATTTCATACATTCTACCATTCCTCTTCATCTTTATAGTATCTCTTGAGCTTAGCATGAGGACATGCTAATGTTTAAGTGTGGGGAGGTTGATAAACCACTATTTTATGGTTTATCTTGTGCTCAATTGAGTGGATTTTATCAAATCTTTACCCACTTATTCATACTATTTGCATGTTTTACATTTCCCTTCCTAATTATGTGCTTTGATTGAAAACATGCTTCTTTGGACTTATATTTGCTTATTATTAATCCTCTCATATTACCATTAGATGCCTTGATATGTGTGTTAAGTGTTTTCAGAGATTACAAGGCAGGAATGACTCAGAGGATGGAAAGGAAGCATGCAAAAGGGGAAGGAATACAAAAAGTTGGAGAAACTGCTAAACTGTCCAGCCTGACCTCTTCGCACTCAAACAGCTATAACTTTAGCTACAGTGATCCAAACGACGCGGTTTCAATTGCGTTGGAAACCTAACGTCTGAGGCTTCGATTTGATATATAATATGCCATACTGGCCCTGACGCTAGGCGACGCGACCGCATGATCCATGCGGCCGCGTCGCATGTGACGAAAATCAGCGAAGTTAAATTCGCAACCAGCGAATTCTGGGCTGTTTCTGACCCAGTTCTCGGCCCAGAAAACACAGATTAGAGGCTATAAAGTGGGGGAATGCATCCATTCATAATCAGGCACTCATAATTCACTTCTCATTATTTAGATTAGTTTTGAGAGGGGTTTTCTCCTCTCTCTCTTAGGATTTATGATTTCTCTTAGTTTTAGGAGTGACTCTCAATCCCAGGTTCTTTATTTTTATTTATTTTTCCGATTAAAATTATGAACTCTTTCATGTTATGATTTTCTTTGAATTAATATTATTTGAGATATTTCAGTTATTATTGCTTTCTTTTAATTACATGATTATTGCTTCCCATCTGAAGGCATTTTTATTTGAGCAGTTTCAATTTTCTTTCCTTTTGACTTTGGTTAAATAATTGGTGACTCTAGAGTTATCAAACTCATTGTTGATTGAAAATTGAAATTCATCCACTTAACTTACCTTCATAGTTAGAGGTTAACAAAGTGGGAGAAAAATCCAATTCTCATCACAATTGATAAGGATAACTAGGAAATGACCTCCAGTTCTTATACCTTTCCAAATGTTTATTTTACAGCTATTATTATTATTTTATTTTACTTGTCATATAATATATTCGCACCTTACTTCCAAAACCCCAATTTTACCTTTTTCATAGCCAATAATAAGAACATACCTCCCTGCAATTCCTTGAGAAGACGACCCGAGGTTTAAATACTCGGTTAACAATTTTAAAGGGGTTTGTTACTTGTGACAACCAAAATGTTTGTATGAAAGGACTTTTGAAGGTTTAGAAACTATACTTGCAACGAGGATTTATCCGCAATTTTCTAGACCACGCAAAAGTTCTCTCATCAAAATGGCGCCGTTGCCGGGGAATTGCAAACGTGTGCCTTATTATTGGTTATTGTAAATATTTTTCTAAAAAAAATATATTTTTCTTTTACTTGTTTATTTGTTTCTCCTTTTTCCCCCTTATTTCTGATAACTACTATGAATTCTCACCCCTCTCGCTTTGAGTTTGGTTCTAACTTTGTTGAAGGAAATAGAAACCACAGCAGGAATATGCATCAAGGTCAGACCAATCAAGGATGGATGGAGCCAAGAGGATCTAATCAACCCTTTAGGCAACAACACCATCCTAGATATCATGGACAAAGACCAGGCTACAATGCATCCCAAGCTGATAGATATGGTGGACCACCTTGTAGCTACCAACAAGCCCCACCCTATGCTCAGAGATCATCCTTTCAACACAACCTCAACCCACCACACTCACAAGCCCCTTTCCACCATTCACCCCCATATGACCCTAACCCTCAACCACCATACCAACCACCTTATGAGCCATATGAACCATATATAGAACCACCCCAATTCCAACCCAATTACTCACAAGAACCACCACTTCAATATTCACCATCTCCATATCCATCAATCCAAGAGCATTATGATCCTACTTATGAAAACCGAGTGCATCAAGAGGCAAAGGATCGTCTCAAGGAAACAATGGATCGATTTCAGGCAACCACTCAACAACTGGGGCAAGTATTAATTCAATGGGCTTCTAGACACTTAAATACACAAGGATCAGCCACAGCCCCATGTGGACAGTCTAGTGAAGAGCATAGCATAAAGGAGATACCAGAAACTCCAGTGGACAAGACAGAGCATGAATTCATACTAGAACAAGTAGAAGAAGCTATCATTGTTCAAGAAGAAGAGTTGGTTGAAGACTTAGGAGACGCAGAACCTCCATGGGAAAGTGATGCAAATGCATATTTGCATTATTAGTTAGTTAGCTTAGTTAGTTTTAGCTTAATTTCACTCATTTTCTCTAAATAAACAAGTCCTTTTATGAGTTTTGTTTCCATGCATGATGATATTAAGGAACATGTTAATTCTAGCCAAATTCATGCAAATGATTTAAGGAATGCATATATGAATGAGTATGAATGAATCTCATGAAATTTATTGCTTGAATTGGTAAGACTTTGAAGCTATTTCCCTTGTTGATGATAGGTGATGAAACAAGGAGGCATGGAAGCAAGAATGATGCAAGCTGGGCAAAGTTGGCGTTGCCAACTTGGAATCCACATTGCCAACTCCACAACACAAGGCAAGCTTGGTCCTGGAGGCAACCAAGGCAAGAGTTGGCGTTGCCAACTTGGAATCCACGTTGCCAACTCCACAACACAAGGCAAGCTTGGTCCTGGAGGCAACCAAGGCAAGAGTTGGCGTTGCCAACTTGGAATCCACGTTGCCAACTCCACAACACAAGGCAAGCTTGGTCCTGGAGGCAACCAAGGCAAGGAGTTGGCGTTGCCAACTTGGGATTGGCGTTGCCAACGCCACACACAACCACACCAAGCAAGCTTGGCAACCCTGGAAGCAAAGTTGGCGTTGCCAACTCTAGAATCAAGTTGCCAACGCCACACACAAGACTAAGCAACATCCAAGTTGCCAACGCCCATCACATGCAACATCCAAGTTGCCAACGCCAAGACTAGGCAACATTCAAGTTGCCAACGCCAAGACTAGGCAACATTCAAGTTGCCAACGCCAAGACTAGGCAACATTCAAGTTGCCAACGCCAAGACTAGGCACCATTCACGTTGCCAACGTGGGAAGCAAGTTTTAGAGCCTTGAAGAAGGCTCGAGCACGTTGCCAACGCCAGCTTCTATGGGCGTGTTCACTGGCAACGTGGGAAGCAATGCCTGGAGCTAGGAAAGGAGGCTCGAGCACGTTGCCAACTCAAGATGGGCGTTGCCAACGCCACACAACCAAGCAAACTTGGCCCTGGAAGCAAGGTTGGCGTTGCCAACTCTAGAACCAAGTTGCCAACGCCACACACACAAGACACAAGCAAGGAACTTGGCCCTGGAGGAAGACAAGAAGCAAAGTTGGCGTTGCCAACTTGAGAGTGGCGTTGCCAACGCCACACACACAAGCAATTTTGGCACTAATATGGAAGCTCGAGCACGTTGTTTGAGCTAGGAAGCATTGGCGTTTTTGAGGACAACGCAGGCTAACAACGCCACACTATCAAGCTTGGCCCTGGAAGAAGCAAAGTTGGCGTTGCCAACTTGAATCTGGCGTTGCCAACGCCACACACAAGCAAGGCAAGCTTGGCCCTGGAAGAAGCAAAGTTGGCGTTGCCAACTTGAATCTGGCGTTGCCAACGCCACACACAAGCAAATTTTGGCACCAAGTCTTGGCGCACCAACCAGGCTGCCAAACGCCCATTGGCGCACCAACCAAGGTGCCAAGCGCCCAATGGCGCACAAACCGCGTTCCAAACGCCCAAATGCCGCACCACTCACGTTGCCAACGCTAGATGGGCGTTGCCAACGCCAACTTACCAAAACAAGGCAGCCTGAACATGTCCACTTCAATGGAAGATATCTTGAGCTACAGAGATCCAAATTGAGTACTTCCAGTTGCGTTGGAAAGCTAACATTCAGAGCTTTCCAACCATATATAATAGTCCATGGTGGAGCACAAGATTGGAGCCAAACCAGAGTCATCTTTAGGCCCTAAAAACAAGAACAAGAAATGAAATTCAAGGGAGCTAGAGATGATCCTTGGATGTGGGATCGAGCACGTTGCCAACGTGCACAAAGGGGGCGTGTTTTGCAACAACGCCAGCCTCAAGTCCTTGCCTTGGGAGAGTCATGCTCGAGCACGTTGCTAACTTGGGGTTGAGGGTGCGTTATTCACAACAACTTGGCAACAACTTGGCAGCTTGACCTTACCTTCTTTGAGGAACCATAACTTGAGCTAGGAAAGTCCAATTGAGGTGATTCCAGTGGCATTAGAAAATAGACATCAAGAGCTTTCCAATGATGTATAATAGTCCATATTGAAGCTGAAGGTTGACACTCAAATTCTGGGCTACATTTAGCATGAAAGTAAGGCCAAGAAGAGGAAGAGCAAGTTGTTTGCAACAACTTGGGCTAGCAACGCCCAAGTCTCAAACTCACTTCCAGGAAATTGGCATGCACGTTGCCAACGTGCACTAAGGCCTGAGTTATTGCCAACAACGCCCATCAATGGGCCAGAATTGGTGCCAACTTGATTTGCTTCCCTTATTCATCACAAAGGCTAACAACTTCTCCAATTGAGCCAAGAATTCAACAAAGAGGAAGCCCATATTGCTAACCCACTTGAAGATCTTTAGGACTAGTATAAATAGAGATTGAGTTTGTACTTTAGGGGGACTTTTTTTTACACTTTTACTTTTACTCTTTGACACTTAGACATTTTTAGACTTTTTAGCACTTGTATTGGAAAACTCTTTTGGTACTTCCGAGAGAGGACCCAGGGAGCTACTCTTGGTTCATCTTGGAACTTCTCTTCTTCATTTTCTTAATCTTCAAGCAATTACCTCTTCTTTATCATCTTTCTTTGCAATTTAGTTTAACTTTGATTGATGGCAATTGTTGTTGAAATTGGAGCTATGATTCACTAAACCCCTTTCATTAGGGGGAGGAGCTCTGTTGGTTGGAATGAATTGGTGAACCCATCTTCTCTTTCTCAATTTTGGTGGTTGATCTAAAGAGGGAACTCTTGCTCTTCAAAGATTCAACCACCATCGAGAGAGGGGTTAATCTATATGAATTATGTGGTGAAATTGATGAATGAGCCACATAATTCAGTTTAGAGTTCATCCTCTCATGATTTCCTCAATCAACATACCTTGGTTAGTATGTGAGATGTAACTCTCCTAGGTTGAGATTTTGGAAATTGTGTGGCTGGATTAAAATTGATCTTCATCTCTTCTCATGAACAATTAGATCACGAGAGTGGCAATTGGCTATGTTGAGAGAGATTGAATCACCAAGAGATTGGGATTCAATCACCCATTTGCCATGGATCTATACCCATGATTGAGGAGGATTTGACTAACATCAATTCATGAAAACTAACATCTCTAATCCCTAATGATCCTCTCTATCATTAATTCTCATTTCTCTTGCTCTAGCTATTTGATTACCCATTTCCCAATCCCTTTCTACATTCTGTCTATTTACTACTCTTGTTATTTACATTCTATTCATCTACTTCTTGCCATTTACTGTTATGCTCTTTAAATTTCTGCACCCTTTAATTTCTTGCCATTTACCTTTGATGTTATTTAATTTTCTTGCAATTTAAGTTTCCGTCATTTACTTGCACTTCATTTCTTTATTCTAGTTCTTTACATTCTTTGCCATTTAAATTCTTGCAATTATGTTCAAAAATCAAAATGCTCATGAAATCACAACTATGTTTGCTTGACTAAATGTACCATTAACTAAAGTTGCTTAATCTACCAATCTCCGTGGGATCGACCTCACTCTTTGTGAGTTTTATTACTTGATACGACCCGGTATACTTGCCGGTTATACGTGAAATCTCATTTTTACTTATCAAGTTTTTGGCGCCGTTGCCGGGGATTGGTTAGGTTGACAATGATTAAGTGAAAGGTGGTTTAGATTAAGCATTTTTTTTTATTTTTGTTAAGCCCACTAACTGTTTGATACTTTGTTTCACTAACTCCAATTCCACTCTAATTCTAGAATATTTCACTTGTGATTTTGGTTCTGTTTGTGTATGTCAGGAACAAGTAGACGTGATATTGAGGACGAGAGAACCCGACGAAGGTTAAGGAGAGCAGAAAGAGGAAAGTTCATAGTTGGTGAAGAAGGGTCAGAGGAATCAGAGGGAGAAGATCAAGTCATGGAGGATGAGATGCACAACCCTCCTGGAGGGGTCAACAATAATGGTGGACACGCTAGAAGGGTGTTATCCTCATATACTATCCCTGATCCAAGACATTGTGGGAGCAGCATTGCTACACCAAATGTTCAGGCCAATAACTTTGAGCTAAAACCTCAGCTCATCACTTTGGTACAGAACAATTGCTCTTATGGAGGGGGACCTCTTGAAGACCCAAATCAACATCTCTCTGTTTTTCTGAGGATATGCAATACAGTGAAGACAAATGGAGTGCATCCAGATGTCTACAAGTTGTTGCTATTTCCATTCTCTTTGAGGGATAAAGCCACTCAATGGCTAGAATCATTCCCCAAGGAAAGCCTCAATGATTGGAATGAAGTGATGGGCAAATTTCTAGCAAAGTTCTACCCACCTCAAAAGGTCATCAAGTTGAAGACAGAGGTTCAGACTTTTAGGCAAATGGAAGGGGAGTCATTGTACGAAGCCTGGGAAAGATATAAGGCACTAATGAGAAGATGTCCCCCAGACATGTTTAGTGATTGGGTTAAGCTCCAAAACTTCTATGAAGGCTTAAACTTAGAAGCAAGGAAGGGACTAGACTACTCATCAGGAGGATCACTCAACATGATGAAAACTGCTGAGGAGGCTCAAAACCTCATTGAGATTGTGGCAAACAATCAATATTATTACTCATCAGAGAGGCAACACAATCCACCCCCAAAGAAAGGTGTAATGGAGCTTGAAGGTGTTGATGCTATCTTGGCACAAAACAAGTTAATGCACCAACAAATCCAACAACAAATGGAGATGATAACAAAGAGAATGGATGGTATGCAACTTGCATCAGTGAACACAACAAATCAACCATCACTTGAATGGAACCAAGGTGAAGGAACCACGGTTGAACAACCACAAGAACAAGTTCAATACATGCAGAATACTTCAAATTCTCAGGAGGAATTCCATGGTGATACATACAACTCATCTTGGAAGAATCATCCCAATTTAAAGTGGGGAGAAAACCATTGGCAAAAGAACAACAACCACAATCACACCCGTAACACAAACAACCAAAATCACCATACCAACAACACTAACCAATATAGAAAAACACAAAACACATATCAACACCCCCATCATAACTCACAAACCCACCAAAATAAATTCTCTGCACCAACATCCAACTCACAAAATTACCACACTAATCCACCCAACAACTTCCAACAACAATTAACCCCCATCATACCTCCAATTGACCATCATGAGGCCAGAATCTCAAGTCTGGAAGCAACCTTGCAAGCACTTGCTCAAACCACTCAAGCTTTAGCTAAGGGACAACAAGAACAAGCGGTCACTATGAAGAACATTGAGAGACAAGTGGGACAACTAGCCAAACAAGCCGAGAAACCAACCCATGTCCTCCCAAGTGACACAATACCCAACCCAAGAGAAGAATGTAAGGCTTTGCAGTTAAGGAGTGGCAAGGTAGTTGGTGAAAGTTCAAATAAAGAAGCAACAAAACCCAAAGAGCAAGACACAGTGGAGAGGCAAGATGGAGAAAAGGCTTCAACATCTAACAAAGGCAAAGAGGTTGTCAAGCCACAAGGCAATCCACCAAGTCAAGAAGGCAACCGTGATGGCAAGGAAAGTATGAATCCACAAAAAGAAAACAAAAATGAAGGAGTGAAAGCTTATGTACCCAAGCTTCCATACCCAACTAGGATACACAAAGGAGCAAAGGACCAACAATTCCCAAGGTTTTTAGAGATCTTCAAGAAACTTGAAATCAACATCCCATTGGCAGAGGCTCTAGAACAGATGCCATTGTATGCAAAGTTTCTTAAGGAGTTGATCACCAAGAAGAGGAGTTGGCAAGAAAAAGAAACCGTGGTTCTCAATCAAGAGTGTAGTGCCATCATTCAACAAGGGTTACCTCCAAAACTCAAAGACCCTGGCAGCTTTCTCATACCTTGCACGATTGGGAGCATGGCTGTTGACAACTCACTTTGTGACCTGGGAGCAAGCATTAACTTAATGCCCCTTACCATGATGAAGAAAATGATGATTGAAGAGCTCAAACCCACAAGGATGTCACTCCAACTTGCTGACAGATCCATCAAAGTGCCAAATGGAGTAGTTGAGAACCTCTTGGTGAAGGTGGGAAACTTCATATTCCCAGCGGATTTTGTGGTCCTAGATATGGATGAAGAGGGAAACAACTCAGTCATTCTTGGTAGACCCTTTTTGGCTACAGCTAGAACAATCATTGATGTGGAAAAGGGAGAGATGATCTTCAGGGTGCATGATGAACAAATGACCATAATGTCTTCAAAGCAATGCAACACCCTGTTGAGAAAGAAAATTGCATGAGGATTGATGTAGTGGACTCTTTGGTTGAAGAAGTGCTTAACACAAACCATCAAATGCAACAAGAGGAAGTCCATAACATCAAGGGACAAGAAGAAAATACGTTGGAAGCATCAAAGGAACCAAGTGAAGCTACCAAAGAAGAGGCACCACAACAAGAGTTGAAACCACTACCCCCTCATCTTAAATATGCATTCCTTGGTGAGAAAGACAGCTTCCCAGTGATCATCAATTCCACATTGAATGCAGAGGAAGAAGAAAAGCTCCTTGTGGTTTTGAGAACTCACAAAGAGGCTTTGGGGTGGACCATTGATGACTTGAAGGGCATAAGCCCTGCCATATGCATGCACAAGATACTCTTGGAGGAGAACTCCAAACCTGTGGTACAACCTCAAAGAAGATTGAATCCCACAATGAAGGAGGTTGTTCAAAAGGAAGTCCTGAAGTTGTGCAAGGCTGGGATCATCTACCCTATATCTGACAGCCCATGGGTCAGTCCAGTGCAAGTAGTACCTAAGAAAGGAGACATGACTGTCATTGTTAATGAGAAGAATGAGCTTATCCCAACACGAACAGTGACAGGGTGGAGGATGTGCATAGACTATAGGAGGTTGAATGATGCAACAAGAAAAGACCACTTTCCTCTACCTTTCATTGATCAGATGCTTGAAAGGTTGGCTGGCCATGCTTATTATTGTTTTCTTGATGGATATTCTGGGTATAATCAGATAGTGGTTGACCCCATGGATCAAGAGAAGACTTCCTTCACTTGTCCCTTTGGAGTCTTTGCATACCGGAGGATGCCATTTGGACTTTGCAATGCCCCAGCTACCTTTCAAAGATGCATGCTTTCAATCTTCTCAGACATGGTAGAAAAATTCATTGAAGTCTTTATGGATGATTTCTCTGTTTTTGGTGATTCATTCAATACTTGCTTGCACCATCTTACCTTAGTCTTGAAAAGATGCCAAGAAACAAACTTAGTTTTGAATTGGGAAAAATGCCATTTCATGGTACCCGAAGGCATTGTTCTTGGTCACAAAATTTCAAGAAAGGGTATAGAAGTTGACAAGGCAAAAGTAGAAATTATAGAAAAACTTCCTTTGCCAACTAGTGTGAAAGCTGTTAGAAGTTTCTTAGGACATGCTGGATTTTATAGGAGATTCATCAAAGATTTTTCCAAAATAGCAAAGCCACTAAGCAATTTGCTGGTGGTAGAAAATCCTTTTATCTTTGATGAGGAATGCAAGCATGCTTTTGAAACTCTAAAGGCTAAGCTCACCACAGCACCAATCATCACACCCCCAACTTGGGGACTACCTTTTGAACTCATGTGTGATGCAAGCAACCTTGCAATTGGCGCTGTGTTGGGGCAAAGGAAGGAAAAGAAGCTTCATGTTATCTACTATGCAAGTAAGGTGTTGAATGAAGCTCAAAAGAACTACACCACAACAGAGAAAGAGTTACTAGCCGTGGTGTATGCCTTTGATAAGTTTAGACAATATTTGATTGGATCTAAAGTCTTAGTGTATACTGACCATGCTGCCATTAAGTATCTTATGTCAAAACAGGATGCCAAACCAAGGCTAATTAGATGGGTGCTACTCCTACAAGAGTTTGACATTGAGATCAAAGATAGAAAGGGCAGTGAAAATCAAGTTGCTGATCACTTATCAAGGGTGCCACAAGATGAATGCCAAGACAACCTTCCATCAATAAATGAAGAGTTTCTAGATGAACATCTCTTGCACATTCAACATGTCCCATGGTTTGCAGACATGGCCAACTACAAGGCAGGAAGAATCATCCCACAAGAGTACACAAGACAACAAGTGAAGAAGCTGTTGTATGAGGCTAGGTTCTTCTTTTGGGACGAACCATTCTTGTTCAAAAGATGCCCAGACGGAATGATAAGAAGATGTGTGCCAGAAAATGAGATGAAGAACATACTATGGCATTGTCACAACTCTAGTTATGGTGGTCATTTTGGAGCTGAAAGAACTGCTGCTAAGGTCCTTCAAAGTGGTTTCTATTGGCCCTCAATCTTCAAGGATGCTAGGGAGTTTGTGAGCCAATGCAATGAATGTCAAAGAACAGGGGGTTTGTCAAAGAAAAATGAGATGCCTCAAAAGTTCATTTTGGAAGTGGAACTCTTTGATTTGTGGGAAATAGATTTCATGGGACCTTTCCCTCCATCCTACACGTTCAAATACATCTTGGTAGCAGTAGAGTATGTCTCCAAATGGGTTGAAGCAATAGCCACCACCACATGTGATACCAACGTGGTCTTGCAATTCCTCAAGAAGAACATCTTCACTAGATTTGGAGTGCCCAAAGGACTTATAAGTGATGGGGGAAGCCACTTTTGCAACAAGCAACTCAATTCTTTACTCCACAAGTATGGTGTTACACACAAAGTAGCTACCCCGTATCACCCACAAACCAATGGACAAGCTGAACTTGCTAACAGAGAGCTAAAAAGGATCTTGGAGAAAACTGTGGGAACAACAAGAAAGGACTGGGTTAGGAAGCTAGATGATGCACTTTGGGCATATAGGACAGCCTTCAAAACACCCATAGGAAAATCTCCATTTCAGTTGGTGTATGGAAAGGCATGCCACCTCCCTGTAGAGCTTGAACATAAGGCTTCTGGGCCACCAAACTTCTAAATCTAGATGCTCAAGCAGCAGGAGAGAAGAGGTTGCTACAACTCAATGAGCTTGAGGAGTTCAGATTGGAGGCATATGACAATGCCAAAATATACAAGGAGAGAGCAAAGAGATGGCATGACAAGAGGATCTCTCAAAGAACATTTGAACCAGGCCAAAAGGTGTTATTATTCAATTCAAGATTGAAGATCTTCCCTGGGAAGCTGAGGTCTAGATGGACTGGTCCATACACCATCACCAAAGTATCACCTCATGGCTATGTTGAATTGCTTGATGAAGCCTCAAAACAAACCTTCACAGTCAATGGACATAGGGTGAAGCACTATTTTGGTGGCCCTTGGAGCAAGGAAGAGAGTGTGCAACTCTTAACATGAGCAAAGAAGCTGCAATGTCGAGCTAAGGACAATAAACAAAGCGCTTCATGGGAGGCAACCCATGCACAGGGAGTCTTTTAATTTCATGTTTTAGTAACCAATAATGAGCAAGTAGACTAGTACATGGTGTATGCAAGGCACTAAGTCTGGTGTGGCCAATCTTGAAGTAATGGCAAATGTGTGTTCTATAACACCTAGCCACAAACTAAGTTTGGTGTCCATACATACACGAAAATGCTAAGCTATGAAAGTTTTGTCATCTACTTTAGTTATAAAAAAAAAAAAAAACGTGAAAAAAAAAAGCATTGAATGTAGGTAAATTACTAAGTTTGATGTGGCTATCTTTGGAATTAATTCCATAGAACACTTAGTCACAAACTAAGTTTGGTGTCTTTACTTGCATTATTAATGCTAAAAAAATAGATTAGGGAATCTAATTTAGTCAATTTTGTATAGGAACATAATCATAAGTTTTTAGCCATTAATGTCACTTTAAGAATCTCAAGCCTTTGGCATTTTGTTGCAGGAAAAAAAGAAAGAAGTGATGGGGAATCTTGGAAGCATATAATGAAAGAAGGAAAGAAATGATGGGGAATCTGGAAGAAAGATCACGGATACATAAGGAAGGGTAGTCACATGAATTTTAAACTTTGTGCATGGGGAAAAAGAAATCAACATGCATTGTGCACAAGGAAGCATGCCATGACCGAGCCTTAAATGCCTTCCCACCAACTTTCACTTTAAATACTTCAACCATATTCATTCATCATTCACTCTTCTACCCACCAACTTTCACTTCACTAACCGAACTCATACTCAACCTCCAACCTACTCCATGTTTCACACATTCTAACCTTGAACCTCATCTTTACCCAACAAAACTCCTCTTGAAGCATCACATCTCTCACATAACCGAAACACTCAATCTCCTTCACCATCATTTTCTAAGTCACCGTGCTTACCTCATATCTCTCATTCAAAATCATTTTCCTTGTGCTTGAGGACAAGCATTCAACTAAGTTTGGTGTTGGGGAGATTCAACCTTGCAAGTGAATCTCAATGGCATCATCATCAAGGGAGAGGAGAGAAGATGAATTTGATGAAAGAAGATTCAAATCCAAACACAATGAGCGGATCTTTAGTTGGATGTCAAGCAAAGATGTTGTTCCAGAACTACCATTCAAGCTTAAAAAAGATGAATATCCGAGATACAAAAAATAATCAGAAAAAGGGGATGGGAGCTTCTCTGTGACCAACCTCAAGAAGTGAGCATGCTTCTCATCCATGAGTTCTTCACTAATGTGATAAGAGAATATGATGATGAAGAACCATACATGAGCTATGTAAGAGGTGTGGATGTTGATTTTAGCCCGGACACCATCAATAGGGTGCTAAGGGTCAAGCACAAACAGTTCAAACGACCTAGCTATGAAGAAAGGGTTGAAAATGACCCAAGATATGTGGATGTGGTGAGTGACTTATGCAGAGTAGGCACGGATTGGGTATTGGATTCACATGGCCGACCACTCAAACTTCGGAGAGGTGATCTCATACCTCAAGCAAAAGGATGGCATGACATAGTGAGGAGGTCATTGATCTCTACTTCAAATAACTCTGAGGTAACGGTGAATAGAGCTATAATGATCCATTGCATAATGAAAGGAGGGGAAATCAATGTTGGAGACATTATAGCCAAGAACATCATTGAAATAGCTCAAAAGGTCAAACAGGACAGCTGGCTAGGATATCCTAGTACTATTCTGCGCCTATGTGAAGAAGCTGGAGTGCCTCTTGAAGAATTTGGAGAAACTGATTTGGTCTCCATTGGAAAGCCTCTCACCAAAGAAAGGTTGGAGTTCATCACCACAACCCAATTGGAAAGGCAACCTTTAGCAAGAAGGAAGAAAAGGAAAGAAGTAAGACAAGAGGAGGAGCCTCAAGAAATGGATGAATCCCACACCTTGAACATGAACCAACTCCAAGCCGCCTTGGAAGGGATTTCTGGGCAATATTCACAAATTCAAAGAAGCCAAGAGGAACAAGCGCAACAACAAAGGGACCTTTGGCAATTGATGGATCAACAAAGAGGGGTTCAAATTCAATGGATGAACCAACAAAATGAGTACCAAACACACATGATGGAGTTGCAACAAGAACAATATGCCAAGATGCAAGAAGCCATCAACAAATCAGCTACGGAACATGAAAAAGCCATGGAGAAAGTGATACAAGAACAAGCTCAACTAAGGATAGAGCAAGCTCAGCAAAGAGAACTTCTCCATAGGTTGGATGCTAGACATGAAACACTCTACAGAGATTTCAATGAAAACAGAATGTTCAAGGAAGCCAGGCACAAGGACAGACTTGATTATGACATATGCACCCAAGAAAAGCTTAGTTACCTCTGTTCCACACCCCCATTGATCAACCCACAAATCAAATGTTTTAATGAGGCTCGGAAGATATTTGAACAGCAAGAACTAGCAAGGGTGAGATTCAATCAACAGAGGCTACAGGAGACAATGATCAGGAATTTGGCAAAAAGAAGATCCAAAGGGGAATGCAACGACACAACAACAAGGAGAAAGGAGGAGCAAAAAGAAAGAAGATCCAAAAGGAGATGCAACAACACAACAACAAGGAGAAAGGAGAAGCAAAAAGAAAGAAGACCCAAAAGGCAAAGGAAAGCAAGGAGAATCAAGCAAAGGAAAAGGGACATGAAGACTAAAGGTGGTGAAGTTCCTATGTTTTTCTTTATGTTTTATTAAATAAAGAAGATGTATGTCTGAAATATGGTATACCTTCTAGGATGCATTTTCTTTTTGAAGCATTGTCTTTTATGTTGCCCATTCCATGCATCACCACTCACAGATTTGGAATGGTTGCTTGTCTTAATACTTTTACTTGTCATTGGAATAAAAGATGCAGTTTGAGCAAGAACAGAGAGAAATCTAGCTTAAAAAGGATCATGTTGTCCCATAGGAAAGTGCTAGTATATTTATTGTGAAAGAATCAAGGTTCAATGAACTCAAAAGAATGCTTGCTATACAAGACTAGTTTGGTTAAGGATCATAAGGACTTTATTAGTAAAAGCACAAATAACCTTGACAATAAGAAAATAGAATACAAGAATGAAAGGCTAGGCATCAATGACAAAAGTTGGATATGTGTCTGTGGTGATTGATGTTAAGAGACATACTTGGGCTAGTAAATCCGAGGGGTGCTTCATCACCCGGTAACTTGAGTTAACTAATTCGGGATTATCGATTGAAAACCCACAATCAAGAGTAGCTCTATAACAGAACATTTAGCAACCCAAAGAGGTGCTGGACACCACTATCCAAACAAAATTTCAATGTTATATGCCTGTGACTGAATGTGTTAAGGAAAGAGGCTTGAGTGAGTAAATCTTTAAGAGTGTCTCAACACTTAACAACTTGAACCAACTGGTTTGGGATTGTTGATTGAAAGCTTATGCTAAAGAGCCGCCTTAAGACAAGATTTCGAGCTTAATTGAAAGAAAAAGGAAAAAAAAAAGAAAAAAAGGAAAAAGAAATAAGCAGAAAAAAATTGGTTCAAGGATCATGTGCTAAGGTATGAAAGAAGTCTAGTGAAGTTAACCAATTCAGTAGGGAAGCAAGCATTTTAATTGAAAAAGTTGAATAGTTGTGTTCAATTACAATAAATTAATGACCACACAAGTGAGGACAATATGCTCAATGAAAATTACTCTCTGGAAGAACATTCAAGTCTTACATCTTAAATTCTTGTGACAAAGTCCTTTATATTTTGCTTGAGGACAAGCAATACTTTAAGTTTGGTGTTGTGATGCAAATGCATATTTGCATTATTAGTTAGTTAGCTTAGTTAGTTTTAGCTTAATTTCACTCATTTTCTCTAAATAAACAAGTCCTTTTATGAGTTTTGTTTCCATGCATGATGATATTAAGGAACATGTTAATTCTAGCCAAATTCATGCAAATGATTTAAGGAATGCATATATGAATGAGTATGAATGAATCTTATGAAATTTATTGCTTGAATTGGTAAGACTTTGAAGCTATTTCCCTTGTTGATGATAGGTGATGAAACAAGGAGGCATGGAAGCAAGAATGATGCAAGCTGGGCAAAGTTGGCGTTGCCAACTTGGAATCCACGTTGCCAACTCCACAACACAAGGCAAGCTTGGTCCTGGAGGCAACCAAGGCAAGAGTTGGCGTTGCCAACTTGGAATCCACGTTGCCAACTCCACAACACAAGGCAAGCTTGGTCCTGGAGGCAACCAAGGCAAGAGTTGGCGTTGCCAACTTGGAATCCACGTTGCCAACTCCACAACACAAGGCAAGCTTGGTCCTGGAGGCAACCAAGGCAAGGAGTTGGCGTTGCCAACTTGGGATTGGCGTTGCCAACGCCACACACAACCACACCAAGCAAGCTTGGCAACCCTGGAAGCAAAGTTGGCGTTGCCAACTCTAGAATCAAGTTGCCAACGCCACACACAGACTAAGCAACATCCAAGTTGCCAACGCCCATCACATGCAACATCCAAGTTGCCAACGCCAAGACTAGGCAACATTCAAGTTGCCAACGCCAAGACTAGGCAACATTCAAGTTGCCAACGCCAAGACTAGGCACCATTCACGTTGCCAACGTGGGAAGCAAGTTTTAGAGCCTTGAAGAAGGCTCGAGCACGTTGCCAACGCCAGCTTCTATGGGCGTGTTCACTGGCAACGTGGGAAGCAATGCCTGGAGCTAGGAAAGGAGGCTCGAGCACGTTGCCAACTCAAGATGGGCGTTGCCAACGCCACACAACCAAGCAAACTTGGCCCTGGAAGCAAGGTTGGCGTTGCCAACTCTAGAACCAAGTTGCCAACGCCACACACACAAGACACAAGCAAGGAACTTGGCCCTGGAGGAAGACAAGAAGCAAGTTGGCGTTGCCAACTTGAGAGTGGCGTTGCCAACGCCACACACACAAGCAATTTTGGCACTAATATGGAAGCTCGAGCACGTTGTTTGAGCTAGGAAGCATTGGCGTTTTTGAGGACAACGCAGGCTAACAACGCCACACTATCAAGCTTGGCCCTGGAAGAAGCAAAGTTGGCGTTGCCAACTTGAATCTGGCGTTGCCAACGCCACACACAAGCAAGGCAAGCTTGGCCCTGGAAGAAGCAAAGTTGGCGTTGCCAACTTGAATCTGGCGTTGCCAACGCCACACACAAGCAAATTTTGGCACCAAGTCTTGGCGCACCAACCAGGCTGCCAAACGCCCATTGGTGCACCAACCAAGGTGCCAAGCGCCCAATGGCGCACAAACCGCGTTCCAAACGCCCAAATGCCGCACCACTCACGTTGCCAACGCTAGATGGGCGTTGCCAACGCCAACTTACCAAAACAAGGCAGCCTGAACATGTCCACTTCAATGGAAGATATCTTGAGCTACAGAGATCCAAATTGAGTACTTCCAGTTGCGTTGGAAAGCTAACATTCAGAGCTTTCCAACCATATAATAGTCCATGGTGGAGCACAAGATTGGAGCCAAACCAGAGTCATCTTTAGGCCCTAAAAACAAGAACAAGAAATGAAATTCAAGGGAGCTAGAGATGATCCTTGGATGTGGGATCGAGCACGTTGCCAACGTGCACAAAGGGGGCGTGTTTTGCAACAACGCCAGCCTCAAGTCCTTGCCTTGGGAGAGTCATGCTCGAGCACGTTGCTAACTTGGGGTTGAGGGTGCGTTATTCACAACAACTTGGCAACAACTTGGCAGCTTGACCTTACCTTTTTTGAGGAACCATAACTTGAGCTAGGAAAGTCCAATTGAGGTGATTCCAGTGGCATTAGAAAATAGACATCAAGAGCTTTCCAATGATGTATAATAGTCCATATTGAAGCTGAAGGTTGACACTCAAATTCTGGGCTACATTTAGCATGAAAGTAAGGCCAAGAAGAGGAAGAGCAAGTTGTTTGCAACAACTTGGGCTAGCAACGCCCAAGTCTCAAACTCACTTCCAGGAAATTGGCATGCACGTTGCCAACGTGCACTAAGGCCTGAGTTATTGCCAACAACGCCCATCAATGGGCCAAAATTGGTGCCAACTTGATTTGCTTCCCTTATTCATCACAAAGGCTAACAACTTCTCCAATTGAGCCAAGAATTCAACAAAGAGGAAGCCCATATTGCTAACCCACTTGAAGATCTTTAGGACTAGTATAAATAGAGATTGAGTTTGTACTTTAGGGGGACTTTTTTTTACACTTTTACTTTTACTCTTTGACACTTAGACATTTTTAGACTTTTTAGCACTTGTATTGGAAAACTCTTTTGGTACTTCCGAGAGAGGACCCAGGGAGCTACTCTTGGTTCATCTTGGAACTTCTCTTCTTCATTTTCTTAATCTTCAAGCAATTACCTCTTCTTTATCATCTTTCTTTGCAATTTAGTTTAACTTTGATTGATGGCAATTGTTGTTGAAATTGGAGCTATGATTCACTAAACCCCTTTCATTAGGGGGAGAGCTCTGTTGGTTGGAATGAATTGGTGAACCCATCTTCTCTTTCTCAATTTTGGTGGTTGATCTAAAGAGGGAACTCTTGCTCTTCAAAGATTCAACCACCATCGAGAGAGGGGTTAATCTATATGAATTATGTGGTGAAATTGATGAATGAGCCACATAATTCAGTTTAGAGTTCATCCTCTCATGATTTCCTCAATCAACATACCTTGGTTAGTATGTGAGATGTAACTCTCCTAGGTTGAGATTTTGGAAATTGTGTGGCTGGATTAAAATTGATCTTCATCTCTTCTCATGAACAATTAGATCACGAGAGTGGCAATTGGCTATGTTGAGAGAGATTGAATCACCAAGAGATTGGGATTCAATCACCCATTTGCCATGGATCTATACCCATGATTGAGGAGGATTTGACTAACATCAATTCATGAAAACTAACATCTCTAATCCCTAATGATCCTCTCTATCATTAATTCTCATTTCTCTTGCTCTAGCTATTTGATTACCCATTTCCCAATCCCTTTCTACATTCTGTCTATTTACTACTCTTGTTATTTACATTCTATTCATCTACTTCTTGCCATTTACTGTTATGCTCTTTAAATTTCTGCACCCTTTAATTTCTTGCCATTTACCTTTGATGTTATTTAATTTTCTTGCAATTTAAGTTTCCGTCATTTACTTGCACTTCATTTCTTTATTCTAGTTCTTTACATTCTTTGCCATTTAAATTCTTGCAATTATGTTCAAAAATCAAAATGCTCATGAAATCACAACTATGTTTGCTTGACTAAATGTACCATTAACTAAAGTTGCTTAATCTACCAATCTCCGTGGGATCGACCTCACTCTTTGTGAGTTTTATTACTTGATACGACCCGGTATACTTGCCGGTTATACGTGAAATCTCATTTTTACTTATCAGAAAGACAAGACATAGAGCCTCCTTCCAAGACGGTTGAAATTGATGCTGAAGAAGGTGTACAACCTCCAAAGCATATCATAGTTGAAGACTTGGAAGAGGTTGATCAAGAGATGGAGATTCAAGAAGAAGAAGCACAACCTCCCATGCCCTTGGAAAGCAATAAAAAGGAGATTGAATTGAAAGAGAGCTACCAAGAGGAAGAGGTTGAAATTGAAGAAGTTTGCAAAGAGGTGGTAATTATCAGAGAAGAGCACAAGGGAGTGAAGCTTGCAATTTCATTAAAGATACCTCCCCCTAAATCGCCATCATCCTTCATAACATTCAAGTGGGTAAAATTCATATCCCAGAGCTTTCTAATCCCACTTGAATATGGGCTACTGGAGACGGATGGTCAACTTAGAGCTCTTTATGGCATTAAGAGTTAAAGGAAGATGGCCAGTGGTAAGAATTGTCTTGCAAGGTTCATCATGGTTGGAAGCTTTAAGCTTAAACGTAAAGGTTGGTATAGAGCTCAACTGAATGGGTCTAGGAAGTTGTTTGGCTGCTTTAGTGAGAATTCAGATTGCTTGCTACCCGGATGGAATCATGATAATCAACACGAAGACGGGTGTAAAAGCAAGATTTGGGATCTTGGAATCTGTTCTGACATCCAACACCCCGGGAGCCTAAGAATCTTTTTAAAGCTGCTCAAGGGTTTTACATGCCTAGTTTGGGACCCCGGAGGTTACTGGAATCACAAACACTGGTGGAGATTCATGGATGAGTTCAAGCATAAGCCACCATAACAGGAAGCTCATCAAATGTCCAACTTAAGGACTTTAACTAAAAGTGCTAGGTGGGAGACAACCCACCATGGTATGATCGTCCTTTTTCATTTTTATTTAGTTTTATTTGTTTTTGAATTTTATTTTATTTTGTTATATTGAACCTGGAGTTTTGCATCACATTCATATTAACACTGCATTCTGCATTTTTCAGATTATATAAAAAAAAAGCGAGCACGCGACGCGACCGCATCAGCGACGCGTCCGCGTCGCAAGGAGATGAGAGAATAATAAATTGAACAGACAGTTACGCATGAGCACGGCTGGAGGCGCGCTATTAGCACAAATTGACTCCACGCGAACGCGTTACCCACGTGTCCGCGTCAGTTGGAAAAATAGCCTCCCACGCGACCGCGTCACCCACGCGGCCGCGTGACCTGAAATCGACGTAAAAAGGGTGTATGGCCGAAAGTTGAGCTGGAATTGGGCTGGACCCGTGCTAGCAGCACAAGCCCTGCCACACGAACGCGTCACTCACGCGTCCGCGTCATATTGGAAACAAGGCCACCCGCGCGATCGCGTCGACCACGCGACCGCGTCACTCTGGATTTTGGCAATACCAAATTTCTAATAGAGAGTTGTGCGACCGCGAGGCTGCACTCGCGCCACTAGCACAAATCGAGTCACGCGTTCGCGTGCCCCATGTGTCCGCGTCACCCAACCTTATCGCACACCACGCGACCGCGTCGCCAGCGTCACACAACCTATCCAGATTAGTGCCAATTTTCTTATCTTCTCTCTTCTAATCCTAATTTCTTCCTTCTCTCTCCTTTCTCACTTTCTTTTTCTACTTCTCATTCTTTTTCACTTTCATTTTATTTTATTTAATTTATTTGCATACTTTCATTCATTGCATATTTTATTTTTCTAAAAGTTATTATTTGTGTTCAAATATTCTTATTCAACTGTTATATCTTTTCTAGTATTTTCTTGGTGCTTCATGACTTGTTTAATTCTGATTGAGTAATATTATTTAAATCAATGCCAATCTTTTATACCTATATTACTTTTGCATTGACATGAATTTATATTATCTCTCCTTACCCACACTCTCTTCCCTATTGTTGCAACTTTTTGCACTCTTGATTTGCCATGTCCTTCTATTATATTCTCACTTGCATGTTGTAGCTACCATGTAATTGAGACCCTTATTTTTGGCATTAACCAACCCCTGTTTTATTTGTTTTCTATCTTTGCTTTGGGTTACTTTCCTTCCCTTTTTCTTTCAGGATGGCCACCAGGAAGAGACTGGAAGACGTTTACATGGGAGAGACAAACAAGTTCCTATGCACATTCCTTGATGAGAAAAGCATCAGTTGGAGCAACTCGTCCACCTGCACATCTCAGCATGCACCGAGGACGATGCAATCTTTAAGTGTGGGGAGGTCGATACCGATCTCCATGGGTTAGTACTTTCCTGTCTCAAACACCAATATTTTATTTTCTTTGTTAATTGTTGCATTTGCATATTTAATTTCATGTTTATTTGATTTTTGCATTTAGTTACTGCTTGGTTAAAATAATAAGTTTCTTCTTAAGATCCTATTTTTTGAAAAATTTTACTAATTTAAATTGAAATTTTTTTTGTTAAATTTGTTTGAAGTTGTATTTGGAACATGGTTTTTGAGCTAAAGAACACACAACCTGTGAGAGTTTGAGCTTATTTACATGGTTATATTATTTAACCATAAATATTTTATTCCTGTGTGTTTCCTTCTCCATGATTGTAATCTGTATTTTGTTCCAGTCTATATGTCCTTTGTTTAGTATATTTACATGCTTGCATATGATTGAGGCCATATTTGATTATCAACTCACTTACCCCAAATAAGCCTACCTTTTACATCACCTTTGTTAGCCCCTTGAGCTTTTAATCCCCTTCTGTTCTATAACCACATCACTAGCCTTAAGCGAAAAACAAATTAATTATCCCAATTGAATCTTTGGTTAGCTTAAGATAGAGATTGTGTAGCAAATAAGTGTGAGGAAATTGTGGGAACAAAAGTTGTTAAGGGAATGCGTCATGAAAATTTAAAAGTAATTTGGATACCCATTCATGTGAAACTATAAGAATAAAAAATCTATGTGCATTGATAAGCATTATTTATTTCAATTCAAAAAAAAAAGTCAATGAATAAGGGGACAAAATTACCCCAATGTTAAATTCAGAATTCGAGGATCAATGCACATATGATAGAATTAAAAAGAAAAATTTGATACATGAGTATGGAAATTATACAAAAGTGGGAATTATGGGTAGCTAGGCATGAATTTAAAAGTATATATAGTATATGTATATTAGGTGAGAGTTTAAGTTAATTAAAGATTCAATTTATAAAGCTCACTTAGCCATATATATACCTTTACCCTTAACTTAGCTCCATTACAACCTTGAAAAAGACCTCATGACGTTTGCATTGGTATATTAAATATTGTTGATTGGTTAGATGAAGAACAAGGTTTAGAAAGCATGACTAGAGAAGAGTAGAGTGAATAACCCTATACACTTGAGAGATTAGAGTGATACACACTACCAGTGAGGGTTCAATGCTTGATTCTATGTTCCCTGCTTTCATGAGATGTCTTCTTACAAGTTTACTTGCTTTTTATTGTATGATTTGAATTAGTGAAATCTGGTTTATGTTTGTCTTGATGAGCTTATTTACTTTTAACCAAGTAGGTAGAAACATTTTTTTGCATGTAGTTGCATTCATATAGATAGGTTGCATTTCATACATTCTACCATTCCTCTTCATCTTTATAGTCTCTCTTGAGCTTAGCATGAGGACATGCTAATGTTTAAGTGTGGGGAGGTTAATAAACCACTATTTTATGGTTTATCTTGTGCTCAATTGAGTGGATTTTATCAACTCTTTACCCACTTATTCATACTATTTGCATGTTTTACATTTCCCTTCCTAATTATGTGCTTTGATTGAAAACATGCTTCTTTGGACTTATATTTGCTTATTATTAATCCTCTCTTATTACCATTAGATGCCTTGATATGTGTGTTAAGTGTTTTCAGAGATTACAAGGCAGGAATGACTCAGAGGATGGAAAGGAAGCATGCAAAAGGGGAAGGAATACAAGAAGTTGGAGAAACTGCTAAGCTGTCCAGCCTGACCTCTTCGCACTCAAACAGCTATAAATTTAGCTACAGAGGTCCAAACGACGCGGTTCAGTTGCGTTGGAAAGCTAACGTCCGGAGCTTCGATTTGATATATAATATGCCATATTGGCCTTGACGCTAGGCGACGCGACCGCGTGATCCATGCGGCCGCGTCGCAAGTGACGAAAATCAGCGAAGTTAAATTCGCAGCCAGCGAATTCTGGGCTGTTTCTGACCCAGTTCTCGGCCTAGAAAACACAGATTAGAGACTATAAAGTGGGGGAATGCATCCATTCATAATCAGGCACTCATAATTCACTTCTCATGATTTAGATTAGTTTTGAGAGGGGTTTTCTCCTCTCTCTCTTAGGATTTATGATTTCTCTTAGTTTTAGGAGTGACTCTCAATCCCAGGTTCTTTATTTTTATTTATTTTTTTGATTAAAATTATGAACTCTTTCATGTTATGATTTTCTTTGAATTAATATTATTTGAGATATTTCAGTTATTATTGCTTTCTTTTAATTACATGATTATTGCTTCCCATCTGAAGGCATTTTTATTTGAGCAGTTTCAATTTTCTTTCCTTTTGACTTTGGTTAAATAATTGGTGACTCTAGAGTTATCAAACTCATTGTTGATTGAAAATTGAAATTCATCCACTTAACTTACCTTCATAGTTAGAGGTTAACAAAGTGGGAGAAAAATCCAATTCTCATCACAATTGATAAGGATAACTAGGAAAGGACCTCCAGTTCTTATACCTTGCCAAATGTTTATTTTACAGCTATTATTATTTTATTTTACTTGTCATATAATATATTCGCACTTTACTTCCAAAACCCCAATTTTACCTTTTTCATAGCCAATAATAAGAACATACCTCCCTGCAATTCCTTCAGAAGATGACCCGAGATTTAAATACTCGGTTAACAATTTTAAAGGGGTTTGTTACTTGTGACAACCAAAATGTTTGTATGAAAGGACTTTTGAAGGTTTAGAAACTATACTTGCAACGAGGATTTATCCGCAATTTTCTAGACCACGTAAAAGTTCTCTTATCAAAGGTACTTTTACAAGGCTTGTAAGAGAATAGGTATCCTGTTGTATGACTCTTCTCAATTGCCATAGATCTTGGCAATCGCTTTCTGCTTTTCCATTCACACTTTTTGATATGAGGGTTTGAAATGGTAATTCTGATGCACAGCACTTTGCAACACTGGGATAGACACCGACGGGTCAGTCTTTATCATAGGTAACATGACCTTGCAAATCAAACCACTATGCAGCCGAGCATGGTCCTGCGACATGGTAGGTGCTAGACAGGTATGTGATCCACCGAACCGACGCACCTCCCTACGATTTACGCTCGAATGTCAACATTATGCAAAACAAAAAACTAATGTAATATAGTCTAATGCATCCAAAATAAATCGTAACATATACTAGTAATTCAAGTTCTGTTGTAATGCCACACGCAGACTCCATGGACAACCATTGGTAAATTCCTTGCAACAACAGTGGTATTTAAGCCTATTTGACTCCAGAACTCTTTACTCTGTATTCCATCGAATATTGTAGTTCTTCACCGCCCTTAGAACAGCTTCACGGTTCTTGAACATATGCCCAACTCGAAATTCCAACCCACCATCTATGTTATAATCCTCCCTGTCCCCGGCATTTAGAAGATTGTCCGGCTGCATCTCATCCAAGTTCAACGTCTGATAATGGCTAGGAACATCCGACAGTCGAGGAATGGCCAAATGAGGAGGCAGTAGAAACCTACTAACACCGCCGCTGAGAGTCTCTGACACATACTCATCTTCGGATGCTGTATCACTTGACGACCTAGATCCAGCAACATAAGTTGAATCGCCCTCACTGTCGTCCTCGTCGGCACTATCACGAGGCTGGGCATAGTGGATCGGTGTCACCTCGACGTGACAACTTCAGGAGTCAAAGGAGACGGCCCACCACCAACAACCACGTCACGGATTGCAGCATACAACTCCATCACATGTTGCGGCATTATCCATGCATGTACGTCGAACATTACCCTCACATGCTAATCGCCATCAATCCAAAATAATCGGTTAGTAAAACGACCGTTCGGAAGCGCGTGCAGAAATCTATATGCAACCCACCCAATCTCCTTCGCTCCAACTCCCCCCATATTGCTCATCATGGAAATCTTTAGTGCATCCAGGCTATCAACCTGGTAAGTGCACAACATGACAGTCTTGTCAGCCTCAGAAAATTACTCATTCATCACTGTGTCTGACTATCCCATTGGGATAAATCACAACAAAAAAGAATTGATTATTCTCCATCAGAACAAAACGGATAGAAGAGAAAGAAAAGATTGGTTTGTGAATTGTGTGAGGAGAGGTATTGGGATGAGCTCTATAAATAGACTTATTCCCCAACATATCTTATGTGTAAAGACATTTAAACTATAATACACATATTCTGAATGCTGAGATCCTGATTATATCCTTGACTATATCTCGAATGCTAAAGGCTGAATTACGAAGTTGATCTTATCTCGGATACTGAGACCCCATCACCGTTTGAGCACATCTCGGATGCTTAGTATCTGATATCAGCGTGTGTATATATCACGGGTACACCCATGATGTGACTTACCGTGGCCCTATCACAGCACGGGGTCACAACATTCGAGATATGCCCGATTACCCCTCAGCATCTGAAATGTGTCCTAAAATGCATTTTTGCAATTATCTCATCGTTTATTCATTTTTCGTAAATACTACATTTATTTTATTTAAATAAAAAAATCCTAGATATTATTGTCTCATGTCTTTTTTAAACTAAACTTAACTTAGATAAATCCTAATAATCATCTAAGAACGTTAAATATTTTCAATACCTTCTAAGATCTTACAATGACTCACATAAACTCAAGTGATTTAAAAACCTTAAATATTAGTGTCTCAAAGCTAAACTTAATCACTAATAGATTAATTATAAAAATATAAACAATATTTTTGAAAATGCTTTACAGCTTTTTAGCTCTTGGCTCGAACATATACTTAGTCTTGGAACTATCTCAGTTATTTTTTGTTTGAATTTTGTATAAAATAAAGTATAAGTTATGAACCAAAACTATAAACAATTTTTCAAATACTCTTGTGGAATAAGAAGATATCTCAAAATAGAAAGAATAAAATGAGGAACACATAAGAATTTTTTCAGTAATTTGACGTGACCTCTATTCTTGGTTTTCTAGGCTTCATTTGACTTGTATTTATTGGTTAAAGTTGTACAAGAGAAGCTAGAAATTCATCCTTTTTTTTTTGTTGTGAGTTGATTCATTAAATTGTGCATAAAGTAGATATGTTTTTTGTCTTGTCCAATGCTTTTGCAAAATTGATAGCCATTTTATGTATGTGTAGTATCGGAGTGAAAAAAGCAGTCTTGTCAAAAGTTGTAACTTGTTGAGCATGTTCACACTTTTAGAGCTACCAGTACTAGTTAGAAATGAGTGTCTTTCTAAGACTTTACTATGCCTTGTACATTACTTCTGATAGGGGTGGCAAGCGGGGAAGTCCGCCCTGCCCCGCCAGAAGTCCACCTTTTGGCGGGCTGGCCCGTCCCGTCCCACCTAGTGAGGCGGTTCTAGAATTTCACCCCGCCCCGTTTAATATCGGGTTGGCAGGTTGGCAGGCTAAGCCCGCTTAAGTTTCTCTTATTTATTTATTTATTTATTTTTTTTTACTATTAACTACTAAACAATATATATAATTTCACAACCATATTAATAAATTTATAATTTCTAAAAGCATAAAAAATTATATTTTTTATATTCATAAACATTAAAATCTTTGTAATTATAAATATCTAATAAACATAATTATAAACCAAGTTTTTATTCAAAACATAAGTATAAATATTCTCTCCAAAACAAAATAAACATAATTTAAATCATAATTATAAATATTCTCTTCAAAGTAACATAAACATAATACAAACTACTTAATTTTTATCTTCATACTCTTGTATGTTAGGTTGGAGGAAGTTAGGTTTTGGCCAAAAAATTATAAAAATACCCTCTTATTAAAAAAACACTAAGTCCGGCGGAAAAATCCACCCCGCCCCGCCAAAATCCGCGATTTAAGCGGTGCGAGTTAGGCGAGTTTTTGCGATTTGGCGGTCCCAATTTTTCAACTCAGCCCGTCTATTTTGACGGATTACGTGAACTGACCCGGCGGGTTGAGACCCGTTTGCCACCCCTAACTTCTGATGTCAAGAATCATGTTTTACATTTCTTCTGAAATAGGTGCATAATTCAGATTTTTGTTTTGAGATTTTTAAACATTAAGTTTATCCTTCTCATATCCTATATCAGTTTGGTTTGCAATAGATTACTTACAGATGTATTCTCTAGTACTTTCGAATATAATCATAAAAATTAAACTGGTAATTGACCCACTAAGAATACTAGATTATTAGATCCCTAATTTAATTAACGGTTAGATTATTGGTTAAATTAGTTGATTTGGTATATTTGAATAATTGTTTAAAATCTTATTATTTTCTATTCTATAATAAGTATTTTTTAATTTTGCTTTTATATTAAAATAATAATTATTTTTATATTTTAATAATTTATTAATTAATTTATATTTTTTTTTCAAAGGTATATTTTTATTGCAATTGAATAGCTTCAATACAACTGTCCAGGTGGACTTAGCATAGAGAAAAGAGGGTGTATTCCAAGAAAACAAACATTAATATAGAAAATTTTAGGGGGACCGAGAGAGAAAAGGAAAGGTAAAGTAGCTTTAGCATGTTCATTCTCTTCAAACTTGAAGGTTGTGTCTGAAGAACTCTTCCGTCATCTCCAAGGCCTGAGTCCGAACTTCCCCAAGGCGTTTGGTCCTGCCTTCAACATTGCAACATTTCGATCAGCCAGACACCTCATAAGAGATAGCTTTCTTGCGCCATTCTTCGCTTGAAATCTGGCTGGGTACGAGATTCCATCAATTCCTTCCACCATTACCAAGCATTGAGGTCTTTGGTCCGAGGGATTGAAGTGGCCAACGGTAAAGCATTCCAGGATTCCTCCACTTCTGGGCAGAATACGGCAGCATGGAGCAAGCTCTCAGGTGCTGCGTTGCGTCTCAAACAGACTTCATCAAAGTGAGGTAATTGAGAGTGAATCTTCAATTTTACTATTAGTCCTTCATTGATTAAACTTCCACATGGAAGACTTAACTCTTTGATGAGCTTGTAGGTTCCATACACTGTCCCAGACTTGCTTCTCTTAGTGGCGCTGATGTGGGGCTTCCATAGGGGAGTGATAAAATTGGAATGCCTATAGCATATCCTGAGCTAATTGTGTATTCTTCCAATTCCGACAGGGCGACAGGAACCAGGTAATTGTATATTCTCCTTCCCTAATTGGAGTCTAGAAGATCATATTTGTTGTCCTTGTTGTGAGATTTTCTATGAGGATCTGTTCGTTCCAATTTCTCGAGTTATTCACCAGCTGTATAACCCAAGTAAGATATTCATTGTTACATTCACCAGGCGGCAATTTAAATGGTGGCATTGATCTAAACAAAGGATCCTCCTGGATTCTCACAGGGCTCTGAGCACCGATCTCCCGTTTTAGTCCTTCCTCCAACACCTTCCTTCCCTCAAGAAGACTCTACCATGTCCAAGACGACCTATTTCTAGCTTGTGCTTCCATAAAAGAGATTAGACAAAAGTACTTATTCTTGTGGTTGACAATTTGTCTACGAGTATCGTTGTACTGCTGGATGGTATGTAGTAGATTCTCATTACTTTATTGTGTAGCCTTACAGAATAGGATATAGTCATCTGTAAAGAGAAGATGATTGATAGATGAGAACCTACTCTAGTTACTCTGATCTCGTTGTGGAGCAAATAGGATAGTCTTTCTGTTCAGAATAGAAATAGGTAAGGAAAGAGGGGATCACTTTGGCGAAGCCCTTTGCTTGGCTTGAAAAGGCCAGAAGATAATCCTTCCACTATAATAGAATAAGAATACACATCTTTTCATCTAATCAATTTATTTATTACAGAAATCCAATTTTTTTCATCGCATACCACACAAAACTCCACTCCACCTGATCATACGCGTTGCTCATATGAAGCCTAAGCGACATATCAAAACCACCATTGCTTTTATTTTTTTTAAAAATGCATACATTCATGCGGCATCATCACATCATCACTAATGAGTCTTTCCCTGCATGAATGCACTCTGTTTCATCAGGGGTTAAAAGTTAAAACTTGTGCACTAACACCTTACATATAATTTTGTGAAAGACTGTACTAAAGCTAATGGGTCTAATTTGACTCATATTAGTAGCATTCTATGTCTTTGGAATAAGGCATGTATGAGTATGACTAAAATTGCATAACATCTTACCTCCCTCAGAAATTTTAACTGCTCAACATACGTCTAATTTAATTACCCCATATAGGATTGATTGAATTTTGCGATGAACCCATCATCCTTAGGGGCAGCTTCAGGGTTGATAGAGAAAATCGCCCTCTTGACCTCTTCTTATGCATAACTAAAATTTTGAAGGCAAAAATTTTGTTAAAGAAGGTAGAATGTGAAAACCAATTTTCTGGGACACATTAAAAAAAAAAGGAACATGTAAGCCACCAAATGTAAATAAAGAAAACTAAGACATTATGGGGAGGGAGGAGTCACTTTTTTTTTTCCTATTAGAAAAAAAAACTTCTATACTTAATAAATAATTTTTCGAACTTTTTATGTGATTCAAATTCGCGAAATTGGTGAATCAGAGTTCGGACTTAAATAAGACATTATGGCGCTTGGATCTAAATTAGAAAAATAAAAAATATTATTAAATTAGATTATTTTATTTAAATAAGACAAAATATACTTTTGCCAATGAGTTATAACTCAAATGACATAGTCTTTCCATACTCAATTAAGAGTCGCAGATTCAAAGGGTTCGAATCTCCTATCTTTAGTAAAAAAAAAGACAAAATATACTTTTTAAACTCTTATGATTATCTAGTTCAAATTCAACGGAACACGTGGAAGCTGACCTATTTACATTATAAACGAGATACACTTATAATTATTTCGTTTATGCTGTAAATGAGATATGAGTATTTATAAATAAAAATATTAATAATTTGATTTTGATCAATTTAAAAAACAAAAATCGATATATTTTGTTACTATTTAAATTGAATAGATCGATTGACAAGTAAAATCTAAATATAATATAATTTAAATTAAAAAGATAAAATTTAATCATAAATTGATACCGTTGCATTCACGAGACTTAATTCTTAACAAAATAACAGCAAATGAATTGTATCCCACAAAAAAAAGTCATTAATACCTATTTTTAATTTTATTGTGTTTCCATTTATAATAAGTGGTTTTTGTGTACTACGTTGCAAGATATTTTTAATAATTAAACAGTTAATTTAAATGATCATTTAGTCACAAAAAAAATGATCAACTGTATTCATAAAAGATGAAAATACTGATATATATATTTACAGTAGATCAAAACTAAATTTGTACTCACGCAAGATGTTTTTTGTGTGAGAAAAGTACCTTACGTGGCACTCTAACCCTCTAAAAATAGGGTACTTTTATCACACAAAAAGTATTATACAAATTTAATTTCAATTTGATGTGGATATATATGTCAGCATTTTTATCTTTTATAGATATAAATAATTATTTATTTTTTTCATATTTATAAATTTTTTATTTTTTCTAACATTCCTAACGTAATAATGGTCATACAACAAACAAAATTTGGAAGATAACATTGTAACATTGTATACGATTAAATTTTTTTTATATGTTCTTTTAAATACTAATTAAGATATTAGTTTTAGTTCAAATTGATAACGTGGTATAAAATTAAATTGTACACGTAGTGTAACCAGTTTCAATTAGTACTCAAATTAAATTGTATATTGCAAACTCAAATTAACTATTCTTTTTTAGTACCAATTGCAATTGGGAAGGTTGGCCATTTAAAGGTTTATTTAATTTTGTAGAAAAAAATTAACGATTTAAAAATTGAAGATATGTTGCAATGTGGTAAATAAAAACAACTTGCCGTTATTTTCCTAGAAATGAGATCTCTTGAATGCATCGGTATCAATTTACTACCAAATTTTCTTTTATTTTTAATTTAAATTATATTATATCTAAATTTTACATGATTTATTTGATCTAAATAATAACAAAATATATTAATTTTTATTTTTAAAATAAGTTTAAATTAAATTAATATTTTTTATTATTTAAAAAATTTATTTTTATACCTATACAAATTATATTCTTTTATTTATAAATAAACATATTTCTCGTTTATCATATAAACGAATTAATTATAAATATCTCATTTATACTGTAAATGGAATATCTGAAATGGGCAACTTTCACTTATTACGTGTGCACATATTTTACGTGTTTAAAAATTTATGCATACTGTAAACGAGATATATTCATAATTAATTCGTTTACATTGTAAACGAAATAAATAATAGAATATAAAAATATAAATTGTTTAAATTATTTATATTAATAAATAAAATATTTAAAATATTTATTTAAAAAAATATTTAAAAAAAATCCAAGTAGTTATCTTCTAAAAATTAATTATAGTGTCAATAAGACTATGTTTGTTTGTATATGACGGTACATAGATACACACAAAATACATATATTTTGTGTTTTTCTTTAAAGCTAAGATACAAAGACCAAGATTGTGAGAAATGAACCAATTAATGAATCGGTAAAGTGATTGGTTCAATGGTTCAAAGGTTTAATCAGGGTTCAATCAGAATTCAACCAGTTTAATTAAATATAGGGCAATGTACTTAAATAAATTAAATGAGAGAAACTTTTACCTGATTGCAACAAATGAAATTTTCTTACGTGAGTGTCCTGTTTTGTTTACTATGTAAACCGTGGGAGCTAACAACGGTTTTGAATTTGTTCATAAACCATGGAGCCTTGGATGTTTTTCACTTGAAATAGTTTGAGCATAAACCGTGGCTGCTCACCACGGATTATGAAGGAAAATTGCTAGCCATAAACCGTGCTTGTTCACCACGGTTTATTAAAAAAAACCTCTGAACATAAACCACTCCTGGCTACCACAGTTTATGCTTTCTTATTCCTATATCGCATAACTTCCAATCACTTCGTATTCTTTCTTAGTCCATTCTCTTTTTTCAGTTATTTGTCTACTTTTATTAATTTTTTTATCTCTTTGCATCTTTTTCCATTTATTAAATTAATTATGTATTACTTTTATTTTTTTCTCTATAAAATTGCAAGAAAAATGACTCATAATTAACCATGCCAAAAATTCCTCCATTTTTATGGTAACTATAAAAAAAGTGGTTATAACTTTTTTAACAATTTGTGATAGTATAAAAGATGTTTATTTATACTGGATCAAAGCACAAAGATTGAGAGAAATTTTTTGCATGGTTAATTATGAGTCATTTTTTCTTGCAATTTTATAGAGATAAAAATAAAAGTAATACATAATTAATTTAATAAATAAAAAAAGATGCAAAGAGATAAAAAAATTAATAAAAGTAGACAAATAGCTGAAAAAAGAGAATGGAATAAGAAAGAAGACGAAGTGATTGAAAGTTATGCAAAATAGGAATAAGAAAGCATAAACCGTGGTAGCCAGGAGGGGTTTATGTTCAGAGTTTCTTTTTCAAGCACGGTTTATGGCTAACAATTTTCCTTCATAATCCGTGGTGAGCAGCCAAGGTTTATGCTCAAACTTTTCCAAGTGAAAAACCTCCAAGGCTCCCACGATTTATCAACAAATCCAAAACCGTTGTTAGCTCCCACGGTTTATATAATAAAGAAAACAGGACACTCACGTAAGGAAATTCCATTTGCTGCAATCAGGTAAAGGTTTCTCTCATTTAATTTATTTTAGTACATTGCCCTAATATGATAAAATTATAAAAAGTTTAATACATAATTTTAAATATTTAAATTTAATAATTTTTAAGCAAATAAATTTTAAAATTTTACATTTTTTTATAGATTATGATTAAAAATTCACAAATAATCAACAATAAAATAGAAAAAAAACAGCATAAACAAAAAAATTCCAACATAAACACAATGCAGCTAAGCAATCAAAATCAAACCATACACATCTTAAAATCAGAAAAATTTCAGCAGGCTAGCACAATGCAATGAAGCATACACCATAGCACCATCAACAATTCAGAATCAGAAAATTAGCAACCAGAATCACTAATCCAAAATCAGAAAAAATCAGCATAAACAACTCAATATAGAATTATGACAATGTTTCTATTTTGAATCAATAACAGGAAACAACAATTTACTAAAATAACAAGTATAACGGATTGGATTTAAAAATCAATCTCAAAAGAATTAATGAATTAAACAATTGAATTTATAATTCATCAACATATATAATTCAAATAAAAATTCAAAAAATTAATATCTCCAAACTCAGAATCATCAATAATACATTATATGCATATTCAGAATGAATTTTAAATTTCAGAGGAATATAGTCAGAGAGAGTTAGTCTGAGACTTGAGACCTGAGGGTTGAAAATTTGAAAAATTTGGCCATGGAGATAAACTGCGATTGCGAGATACCACACGAAAAATTTGGCCATAGAGAATGTTTGCTATCCCGAACTCTTTTTGTCTTTCTTGAATGAGAAGGAAAAAAAATTGGGTCAAATTCAAATTTGAGTATTAAATTTGATTCCTACCTTTTAATTTAGAAATCGTGATAATGAACTCCCCAAATATATGGTATGGAGTTTTGAAAAAAAGGGACGGCGAGACATGGTGTGGAGTAGAGAAGTAGAAACGACGCTAGCAAGGAAGGGAGAAGCAGAAACGACGAGGAGGAGAGAAGCAGAAACGATGCAGGGTAGGAAGGGAGAAGCAGCGACGAACCAGGACGAGAAGCAGAGAAGCCGCGACGACAACGGCGAAGAGTAAAGAACCGATGACGACGACCACGGCGAGGAGCAGCGATGCAGCGACAGAGAGATAAAGAGGGCAACAGAGAGAGGAAGGAGAGAAGGGTTCTACGATGACAACAATGTGAGGCTTTGGGGGGCTACGGTGGCTATGGGTTGGGTGGTTGTGGGTGGCTAGGATTTCTTTTGAAACTTTCTTCAGTTTCAAAGAGGAGAGGCCGAGAGGGGGTGGGAGTGGGTTGCAGGTCTTGGGTAGTCATTTAGGATTTTTTTTATAACCTATAAAACGACGCTATTTAGATGGGATACCATAACTGAAATCCTTTAAAAAACCGGCCAATTCAGGCGGTTCATCAGTTAACCGTCGATTTGACCGATTTTCTGACTGATTTTTTGTCAGATGGTTTATGATATTAACCGGACCAGCCTAGTGACCGATTTTCGGTCAACCCGATTGAATCGACCGATCTAATTCGGTTTTCAGAATTATAACAAAGACACAATGTAAAATACGGTCAGTGTGGATGGTACCCACCTATACGGAAAATACGGCGGTACACTGCTTGTCGCAATTGCACAGGACGACAACTCCAACATCATTCCTATTGCTTTTGCACTTGTAAAAGGTGAGAATGCAGAGTCGTGGTCATTCTTTCTTTCTCACCTTCGGGCTCATGTGACGCCTCAACCGGGTATACTAGTCATATCAGATAAGCACAACAGGTGAACTTGTCGATGTAGTTTGCAGGAGAAAATACCCCTAGCAGCTCCTCAAACCACACCCACGCTGGCCGGCCACCCTGTATATATTGTGAAAAGTTTGTCAGGCATCTGCTAACATATTGACTGTCGATCGGGAGCCCGAGTTGGTACACTACATCCTGGAGGGTAATCGTGCACTCCCCAAACGGCATGTGGAAGGTATGCGTCTCAGACCGCCATCTCTCAACGAATGCGCTGACCAATGGCTCGTCCAATCAAAACCAAATCTCATTCAGTCTTGCAAGATGGTACAAACCGATCATCTGCAAGTACGGAACGATCCTATCATCCAACATTGTACCATGTTGCCATCTCATGCTACTGATGCATCAATGGAACTGTATAACAATAGAAAATTCGTTCTCACAATCATCACAAAAACTGTTCAATGCACAAAAATGACTAACTACCAAAGACATTGCATGTGCTAACTTTAAAAACATGTTTACAATTACACCTACCAATTTTTCATAGATAAAAACACTAATAACTTCATAATTCATGATCCAATCTTCAAGGTATAAAAAAAAATACGGCATACAGTCCTCCACGGGTACACAACAACTGCGTAAGTGCCTCACAAGTAAAAAAAAAATCTATTTTTTTATTAACACACTCAAAAAATCTATAGTTAACCTAACTCTATAGTTAATAACTTACTAATTCTAACATGAACTAAATTCAAATATCTTCTTTTTGTTTTTCGTTTAATAATCCCAAACTAACATTTCTAACCAACTACAATGACTAATTAATTAAAAAAAATTCCTAACTTCGAGGTGGACGGCACCAGTAATATGCGCGACTCCATCTAGTCGATACATACGATTCGGATCGTCCTCCATTTGTGCAGATTCAGTTATTCCTGGTTTGCTTTCAGAGATTTCTCGAATTTGGGTGGTGGGGTTGGGTGTGGGGTATGTGGATTTCCTAGTTCAAATGAAATGAATTCGATTTGTATATATAGCCAAGATCCATGCAAATCGAATCTATTAGATTTGAATTATAGAAGACGTTGAATACATGTAAATTGAAACAATGAGGTCGATTTACAAAACCATGAAATCGAATCCAATGGTTTCGAATTAGTTTGGACGTTTTATCCGTCGGCTAAATCGAATCTTTTTAATTTGATTTATATCTATATTCAAATCGAATTCTTTACATTCGATTTATTTGCATTTTATCTATGAACATAATTCGAATCCATTTGATTTGATTTTCATTCAACAACTTTTTCACCTAATTCGAATCCAATGAATTCGATTTACTATGTGTTTCATTAAATCGAATTCAGTCAATTAAATTTTTATAAAAATATATTTTGAGACTTTAACGTTATATTTTATAATTTAAAACATTCAAATAATACTGAGTGACATTTAATTTATTAACGTGATTTGTCCTAAAATTTAACTTCATATTAATATGAACATATGAACTCTCTTTTTCTTTGTTTCAGTGCAACCTATTTTTTTTTTTACTCTTTTTCTTTCTTTTATTCCAAGTCTTATACGTGTCTTATAGTAAGGAAATAATAGTGATAATAATGATGAATGAGAGAGAAAGGTCAACGTTCATGCATCCTAAAAATACAAGTAAAACATTTGGATAATTTTCATGTCTTTCTTTTATAAATTTTATTTTTTTTTGCTATATAATGTGAAAGTGAAAATTTTTATGATTAAGATCAAAGAGAGAGAGGGGGAGAACGTTGTTTTACAAAGAGAGATAAGGGTAAGATGTCATAATTATCTTTTCTTTCATCATAATTTTATATAACATATGAAAATAAAATTTGATGCTAAGATTAAAGAGAAAGAGAGAGCGTCGTGAGCTTTTAATGATGAGAACAAAGAATTTGATTAATATCTTTGAAATACATAGATATATATAAATCCTAGATTAGGCCTTGTTATTTTTTCTTATTACTGTTTTTGATTTATCTCCTCTGAAAATCACTTTCGATACTGTAAAAGGAATTCTAATTTAATTTTTTTTAATTATTTTTGTCTTTGATGGTAGAAACAATAAGCTAGAAACCAAAGAATCGAGGAAGAGATTGAAAAAGTGGTTGTGGAAGAATTTTCAGAACCACACATGGCTGATAACATGAATAATGATGCCAATTCACCTACAAAGACTCTTGGGACTTACATTAATTCCAACCCAAAAAAATGTGGAAGTAGGATCATCATGCCTACTATTAGAGCCAAAAACTTTAAATTGAAGACACAACTTGTCACATTGGTTCAATAGAACTATTGATGACAAGTCATCTTGTGCATGTTTTACTAGCAATTTTTATCTATTTTTACTTAATTTTCATGCATTTCTTAGGCCATAAGTAAGTGTTTGAATAAGAATTTCATGTTTGTCTTGATTCAATTAAACATTGTTAATTTTATGCATTATCATGAGATTTTTGCAAGATTTAGTTGATATTATGAATGATGCAATATCTTATGATTTGGCAAGGCTTTGATGTATGTGTTTGATTAATGATAGATGAAGAGAAGCAAAGAAAAGAAAGAAGCAGAGAAGAGTCAGCAACGCGTACGCGTATATGACGCGTCCGCGTGGATGTGACTAGCGTTCATTGGCATAGAGAATGCTACGTTATCTAAGTGAGCGATTTCAACCAAGTTTCGAATTTGGGATTGAAGATTTGGAATCGACGTGCACGCATACATGACGCGCACGCGTCGAGGGAGCATCTATGAAGGGCCACGCGTACGCGTATATGACACGTACGCATGGGTAGCATTCGTTGCATGAATGCTACGTTCATTTAGTGAACGTTGCAAGGGACGCGTATGCATGGATGACGCGTACGCGTCGATGAGCCAAAATACCAGGGACGCGCAAGCGTATAGCACGCATACGTGTGGGTGCCCAAATGCTCCGTTCTCCAAATGAACGCTACGCTCTCCTGGAAGTGCATTTCTGCTCAATTAATTTCATTCTGAGCCCATTTAAATTACAGCAAGCAAAGCCCACTCAGATCACTCAAGCAAAGGCACAAGGGGCATCTAGAATAGGATTTTCATTTAATTGTAATTTGTTTTCAATTCCAATTTCATTTGTCATTTAGGAAAGCCTATATAAAGGCATCAGTTTCATTTCAAAAGGGGGACGGTTAGTTAGGAGGAGACAGTAGGCTGCATTAGTAGTAGGTAGCAGTAGGAGTAGGAGTAGGAGTAGAGTAGAAGGCTCTTGCAAACACTTTTACATTTCTACAATTTTTACATTTCAGTATTGAATTCAATTCAGCTTTATACAATTTCAATTCTGCAATTCTCTTCTGCACTTTTCATCTCTGCCAATTTTACATTTCTGTTCCCATTGAGCTTGATTTAATTTCCTGCAATTTATATTTTCTGCATTTGTTCTTTGAGCTATGATCCATTAAACCCCAACTCATTAGGGGGAGGAGCTCTGTTATGATTCACATGAATTAACTGAAATTCTTCTTCTTCTCAATTCATCTGGATAGCTAAGAAATAACTTCTGCTTTGATTGAGATCCATTCACTCCGGAAGGGGGTTTGAATATGTGAATTTCCATGTGAGCCTCGGAAGGGGAATCATGAAAATTAGAACTGAAGCTCTGTTTCTCATAAATCTCTTGATCAACACCATTCGGGAGGAATTGAGATCCTAAGAATTTGTGTGGCTTATGGATGAGAGAACATGCTTAACCTCTTCTCATGACAATTAGATCAAGGAATTGGCAAGATTGATTATGATTAGAGAGATTGGGTTGCCAAGGAATTGGGATCCAATCAATTTCAATCTACCATAGATCTATTCATATGATTGAGAAGGAAGTTGAGACCCATTTGATTCATTATGGATTGTGATATCTCTAATTCCTGATGAGTCTTTCTTTCTGTCGCTTACTCCTGCTTTGATTTACTGCTTTCTTTAATTTTCTTGCACCCAATCCCTCTACATTTGCTGTAATTTATGTTTCTTGCTCTTTAAATTTCTGCAAATTTATTCTCTGCACTTTATTTCTTCTGCAATTTACATTCTGTCAGTTTGATTTCATCCAATTCATCAACATTAGCTTAACTAAATTTATCATCTAACTAAAGTTGCTTGATCCATCAATCCTTGTGGGATCAACCTCACTCTTGTGAGTTATTATTACTTGATGCGACCCGGTACACTTGTCGATTAGTTTGTGTGGAAATCTAATTTTCACCCCATCAAGTTTTTGGCACCGTTGCCGGGGATTGATTTAGATCAACAATGATTAAGTGGGTGATAAGTCTAGATTAAGCATTTTCTTTATTTTTGTCATTTAAGTTCTTTAAATTTTCTATTATCTGCTGATACTTAGGTGTTTGTGTTTTTGCCTTACTAAGAAATTCTCATCTGAGACATGAATTTCAATTTTCTTTGGTGATTGTGTCTTGTAAAATTCAAATGGAGTTTTATTCATCATGTGATCAAACAAATTCTATGGGATACTACCCACCATCACCAAATGACTTTCTAATGATGGCTGGAAATATTCCCAAGAAATCACAGATTCTGAGCAATCCAATCAATGGGGATATGCTTCAGAGCCACAAGATGATCAAACAGATTACATGAGATATTACCCACCACCACAAGATGATTTATGTCATTATCCTAATGGTGTCTGGGAATATCAACAAGAGTGTGAACAATCAAGTGAAATGAGATATCCCCCAGAACGACAAAATAACCCATATTATTATGACAACTATTCATATTGTGGCTAGGAAGGTCAAAACCAAGGAGATTTTAATGATATAGGTTTTGCTCATCAGAAGACATCATCACTTGAGAGTGCTTTCAATAAATTCATGGAAAGTTGCTCCCTAGAACCACAGAATGATCCATACTTTGATGAATCCCACAATTACTCAAGTTGTGGGTGGGAGGAGCAAAATCAGAGAGCACTCAATGTTTCATACTCCATTGATCAAGAGCCATCATCACTTGATCATGCCTTTAATTCATTTATGCAAAATTGTCCATCCTTACCTCTCAGTTTCTCACTTGAAAATTCCTCATCACTTGATTTTGCCTCACCACAAAATTCCCTCCAAGATCCGTACAACTCATTTCAACAACCACAAAATTCATTTCATAACTCACAAGACTCATTCCATACCCCTCAAAACAACTACACCACAACACATACAAATCCATGTAATCCACCCCAATCTTTTCCTTTCTTGCTACAAGTAGAACAATGCCTCCAAAGTGCCATAGAATCTCAGGAAAGAATTAGAGAATCATTGGAAAGACAAGAAATCCTCTCCAAGAAGATGGATGGGCATTTAGAGAAAATGAGGAGAAGCTTAGAACTTCTAAGCAAGGAAGATGAAGACCAATCTGTGGGTGTAAATGAGGAAGTGGAAAAGTAAGATGAAGAGGCCCATGTATCAAGTGAAATTTCAATGAAGAATGAGGTGGTGGAAGTGTATGAGCCAAGGATTTTATATTCACAGAGACCACTTGAGATGACAAGGGAACATGAAAACTCACAACCCCAACAAACCTTCCTGAACCAAAGACTTTCAACACTTGAATCTGTGATTGAAAGATATAAAGAGGATATGAAGAAATCTTGGGAAAAACAACAAACCTCCTCCATAAAAGTGCTGTTAAACCAGATGTTGAGTGCAAAGGAGGAAGTGGAAGAACAAGAAAGTGAGAAAGACAATCAGGGAAGTCAATACTCAAGTGAGGCAGAAATTTTTATAGAAGAAGGGCTCATTGAACCACCAATACAAGAAGCTCTTGATGAAGAGAACACTCCAACAATCACACAACTACCAAGTCTTAATATCCAAGAAGTGAAGGCAACCCACAATAACACCGAGAAGAGGATTGTGACCAAGCTACAAAGGACAACATTCATGAAGAAGAAAAGGTCAACTGCAAAAAATCCAACCCCTGAACCACCAGCAAGCAAGCTTAATCAAGCAAATAACCAAAGGAAGCTTGCTGGAAAGAAGCTAAGAAAGGGGGCATTGACTGGCTCTTCTTTACTATTGAGGTCATTCCTCTTAACAAACTGGAAGAAGAGGAAGAAAGT
Source organism: Arachis stenosperma (assembly GCF_014773155.1). Taxonomy (NCBI): domain Eukaryota; kingdom Viridiplantae; phylum Streptophyta; class Magnoliopsida; order Fabales; family Fabaceae; genus Arachis; species Arachis stenosperma. Next base: position 39,320,129 of record NC_080382.1, read on the forward strand.
TGAGAACAACATGTCAAGCTAATGACACTAAAAGAGCGCTTGTTGGGAGGCAACCCAACCATAGGTAACATTTCATTTCTTTGCTTTGTTTATTTTCTCCTTTTGCTTTGTTTATTTTCAATAATTTGGCATATGATTACATTCTAAATTTGGTGTTGCCCTGCAACAATCTGTTTTCAATCTTTCTGGATAATTGCATCAATTTCAAGAGAAAGTGTCACACTAAGTTTCTAATTTTGGTGTGCCACTTATGCAATGAGTCCAGCAACACCACTTATTTGTATAATCATAATGCCTCTGCAGTGTTATCTTTCTTTTGGTATGGCACTTTTTCTTTCTCTTGGTTTTAGTCGTTCCTTTGTTTGTGATACTTTCTTTTATTTTTGCTCTCTAACTGTTGTTGTTAGTACCTCACCAAGAAATCCTTACTTGTGATAAATTCTTCACTTAGTGATTGTTTTATTAGCATAGAACAGTTTCCTTTGTTTAATTAGTTTTAGTTCAAATAAATTGGAATGTGATTACATTCTAAGTTTGGTGTTGCTATGCAACAAAAATTTGTTCCCAATCTCTGCTGGATACTTGCATCAATTCTAAGTGAAAGTGTCACTAAGTTTGGTGTGCCACTTATATTTTATGCAATGGATCATGCACACCTTCTTATTTTTGCAATCACAATGTCTCTGTTTCCTGTGCCTTCATTGTTATTTTTCATTTTTCTTGCTTAAACACGTGTGCTACTGACATCTCATTATGTAACACACTCATGACCCATCATAAACCCCAACACCACTGTTTGAATTGTTGCTTGATGATAAGCAAGCATCCTAAGTTTGGTATGGGAAGGGGAAGAATTGGAGGAAAAGGACAACAACAGTGAAGATGAACTACAAGGTGGTAACGCTCCTTTTACCTCCTACTTATTTCCAGCACTTTAAAATTGCATGATTATCTTCTATCTTCTCTGTATGCATGTGTATTGTGAATAAGCCTAGTTTGATTGCTAGATTATAACATGTTGCTGTGACATTATGACTACCAACTTGAGTTTTGTGAGTTCAAAAGCAATTAAGTATCATGATCATAAGCAAACAATGTCATTAAAGAAGAACCTAGCATGAGCATATAAGTTTTGGAAGGATAGCATGATTAATTGTTATTGCTCAATTACATTTTAATTTGTTTGATTGAAGTTTTCATCTAGGACATTTTATAAAATTTTTGAAATCATGAAAACCTTGAAAAGCAATTGCAAATTAAGGCAAGAAAGGTAAAAGGGAAAGAATGAGAAAGATGAAGGCTCTGAGTACCAATGACAATTCAATTGTTAAGTACTTGTGGTGTTTATGTATCATGCAAAAAGCTTGAAAACAAAACACTTAGAAGTCAAGGCTAGGCTCAAGTGCAAAAGCACACCCTCAAAGCTCAAGGCTCTGAGCATCAATAATTAGAGAGTAAAGACAATAAACAAATAAGCTTAAAGAAGTCCTCTAATTAAATGCTTGTGGTGCTTATGTATCAAGTGGTAATACTTGAAAATAAAGCATTTAGAGTCGTAGCTTTGTTATCAACTCATGGTGCAAAGCAACTGAAAGAAGAGAATGAAAAGCTTTCTTCAAGGAAGAAATAGAAAGAAAAGATTTCATAAAATGAGCTAGATAGAAACATCAATCATTTGAATTTTCTTTTGTGATTGTTGCATGCATAGAAAACTAGCCAACCATGAACATAAAAATTGCTATTCTTCTCACCTTGGTTTGTCAAACTTTACTGCATGATTCTTTTCTTGCTTGGGGATAAGCAAGGTTTAAGTTTGGTGTTGTGATGACAAGTTGGTGCACAAAATTGTAAATCACACTTTTCACAACTCGTACCACTAACCAGCAAGTGCACTGGGTCGTCCAAGTAATACCTTACGTGAGTAAGGGTCGATCCCACGGAGATTGTCGGCTTGAAGCAAGCTATGGTTATCTTGTAAATCTTAGTCAGGAGATTAATGATAAAAAGGATTTTGTTTATGAAAAATAAATGACATAAAATAAAAGGTACTTGTGATTCAGTAATGATGAACAGGTTGAGGTTCCGGAGATGCTCTATCGTCTGAATCTCTACTTTCCTACTGCCTTCTTCTCCAAACACGCATGGATTCCTTCTATGGTAGGTTGTATGATCCTCTCAGTGAAAAATACCGGGCACGGCCTCTATACGGCTAATCAACTGTCGGTTACCGCTAGCGTTGGAATAGGATTCATTGATCCTTTTGCACACTGTCACTACGCCCAACATTCACAGGTTTGAAGCTCGTCATAATCATCCCTTCCTAGATCCTACTCGGAATACCACAGACAAGGTTTAGACTTTTTGGATCCCAAGAATGCTGCCAATTGGTTCTAGCCTAGACCACGAAGATTCTGATCTCACGGACTCGGTCCGTGGATCAGAGACCCAAGAAATACACACTCAAGCTGTCGCCCAATGACTACGTTGAGCTAAGATAGAATGGGAGTGGTTGTCAGGCACGCGTTCATAAATGTGAGAATAATGATGAGTGTCACGGATCATCATCTTCTCCGGATTGAAGTACGAATGAGTATCTTAGAATAGAATCAAGCGTGATTGAATAGAAAACAGTAGTAATTGTATTAATCCATTGAGACACAGCAGAGCTCCTCACCCCCACCAATGGGGTTTAGAGACTCATGCCGTCAGAGATACAATATGAAGTGTAAAAACGTTATGAGTTACAAAAATAAATCTCTAAAAGTAGTTTTTATACTAAATTAGTAACTTAAGTTTACAGAAATTGAGTAACTAAGTGCAGATAGTGCAGAAATCCACTTTCGGGGCCCACTTGGTGAGTGTTTGGGCTGAGCTTTCAAGCTTACACGTAAATATACTCCAATTCGGCGTTAAATGCCACCCTGGGTGCCAATATGGGCATTTAACGCCGAAACAGGTGTCAGTTCTGCCGTTTTATGCCAGAAAGTTTTAGGCTGGTTTTTAACGCCAGTTTGGGCCATCAATTCTCGAGCAAAGTATGGACTATTATATATTGTTGGAAAGCCCATAATGTCTACTTGCTAACACAATTAAGAGCGCGCCAATTGGGCTTTTGTAGCTCCAGAAAATCCATTTCAAGTGCAGAAGGGTCAGAATCCAACAGCATCTGCAGTCCTTTCTTAGCCTCTGAATAAGATTTTTGCTCAGGTCCCCCAATTTCAGCCAGAAAATACCTGAAATTACAGGAAAACACACAAACTCATAGTAAAGCCCAGAAATGTGATTTTTGAATAAAAACTAATAAAAATATAATAAAAAGTAACTAAAACATACTAAAAACTATATAAAATAGTGCCAAAAAGGGTATAAGTTATCCGCTCATCACAACGCCAAACTTAAATTGTTACTTGTCCCCAAGCAACTAAAAACAAAATAGGATAAAAAGAAGAGAATATACAATAAATTCCAAAAACATCTATGACGATCAGGTTTAATTAGATGAGCGGGGCTAGTAGCTTTTTGCTTCTGAATAGTTTTGGCATCTCACTTTATCCTTTGAAGTTCAGAATGATTGGCATCTATAGGAACTCAGAATTCAGATAGTGTTATTGGTTCTCCTAGTTTAGTATGTTGATTCTTGAACACAGTTACTTTATGAGTCTTGGCCGTGACCCTAAGCATTTTGTTTTCCAGTATTACCACCGGATAGATAAATGTCATAGACACATAACTAGGTGAACCTTTTCAGATTGTGACTCAGCTTTGCTAGAGTCCCCAGTTAGAGGTGTCCAAAGCTCTTAAGCACACTCTTTTTGCTTTGGATCACGACTTTAACCGCTCAGTCTCAAGCTTTTCACTTGACACCTTCACGCCATAAGCACATGGTTAGGGACAGCTTGATTTAGCCGCTTAGGCTAGGATTTTATTCATGTGGGCCCTCCTATCCATTAATGCTCAAAACCTTGGATCCTTTTACCCTTGCCTTTGGTTTAAATGGTTATTGGCTTTTTTGCTCTTGCCTTTTGGTTTAAAGAGCTATTGGCTTTTTCTGCTTGCTTTTTTCTTTTTCTTTTATTTTTTTCGCCCTTTTTTTTCGCAAGCTTTTGCTTTTCACTGCTTTTTCTTGCTTCAAGAATCAATTTTATGATTTTTTAGATTATCAATAACATTTCTCTTTTTTCATTATTCTTTCAAGAGCCAACAGTTTTAACATTCATAAACTTCACTATAAAAAATATGCACTATTCAAGCATTCATTCAGAAGAACAAAAAGTGTTGCCACCACATCAAAATGATTAAACTATTTTTAAAATTCGAAATTCATGTACTTCTTGTTTTTTTCAAGTAAAAACAATTTTTTATTTAAGAAAGGTGAAGGATTCCTGGGACATTCATAACTTTAAGACATAGGCACTGAATACTAATGATCATGTAATAGAGACACAAAATATAAAGCATAAAAACCGAAAAACAGAAAAATAAGAACAAGGAGATTAAAGAACGGGTCCACCTTAGTGACGGCGGCTAGTTCTTCCTCTTGAAGATCTTATGGAGTGCTTGAGCTCCTCTATGTCTCTTCCTTGCCTTTGTTGCTCCTCTTCCTAGAGCTTTCTCTGGCCTCAGGTGCCATTAGTGGTTATGGAAAGCAAGAAGCTGAGCTTTCCCACACCAAACTTAAAAGGTTTGCTCGTCCTCGAGAAAAATAAGATAGAAGGGAGTAGAAGAAGAATGTTGCAATCAATTTTGAAAACTTATTATTGTATGCAATAAAAATTAAAAAGAGATCGAAAAGAATTTGAAAAGATATATGAGTTTTGAAAACGTTTTAGAAGGAATTGAAAAGAATTGAAAAAGAATTAAAAAGAGTTGGAAAGATTATTAATTTTTGAAAATAGAAATTGAAAGATGAATGTTTGAAAATATGTTTGATGAAAAAAAAATTATGAATTAAAACATGAAAAATTGAAAAAAAAAATCGAATTGGAAACAAAATTACCTCCCTTGTGTCATCCTGGTGTTAAACGCCCAGAATGCTACCATTTCTGGCGTTTAACGCCCATTTGGCTACCTCTTTGGGCGTTTAACGCCCAGCCAGATACCCTGACTGGCGTTAAATGCCAGGAATCCTTCCTTACGGGGCATTTTTCTGAACGCCCAGAATGCTGCCATATCTGGTGTTAAATACCCAGAATGCTGCCTATTCTGGCGTTTAACATCCAGAATGCTGCCAGCATGGGCGTTAAATGCCCATTCTGCTATCCTTACTGGCATTTAAATGCCAGTAAGCCTGTCCTCCAGGGTGTGCTATTTTTCATGCTGTTTTTTATTCTGCTTTAATTCTGCAGCTATTTTTATGACTCCACATGATCATCAACCTAAAGAAAACATAAAATAACAATGGAAAATAAAATGAGAAAGTAATTAACATAGATAAATAAGATTGGATTGCCTCCTAATAAGTGCTTATTTACTGTCTTTAGCTGGACTATTACTGAGCTTTTAATTCAGTCTCAGTTTTGAGCATTCTTGCTCAATATTGCCTTCAAGATAATGTTTGACTCTCTGTACATTAACAATGAACTTTTTGTCAGAGTCAATATCTTGAAGCTCTACATAACCATAAGGTGATACACTTGTAATCACATATGGTCCCCTCCACCGGGATTTCCATTTCCCAGGAAACAATTTGAGCCTAGAGTTAAACAGTAGGACCTTCTGTCCTGGCTCAAAGACTCTGGATGACAACCTTTTGTCATGCCATCTTTTTGGTTTCTCTTTATAAATTTTAGCATTTTCGAAAGCATTGAGTCTGAACTCCTCTAGCTCATTCAACTGGAGTAATCTTTTCTCTCCAGTTACCTTAGCATCAAGGTTTAGGAACCTGGTTGCCAGTTGGCCTTGTGTTCTAGTTCTACTGGCAGATGACAGGCTTTTCCATACACCAACTGGTATGGACAGGTTCCTATATGAGTCTTGAATGCTGTTCTGTATGCCCACAGAGCATCATCCAAGCCTCTTGCCCAATCCTTTCTACGGGTACTTACAGTCCGTTCCAGGATTTGTTTTAGTTCTCTATTTAAGACTTCAGCTTGCCCATTTGTCTGTGAATGATATGGAGTTGCCACTTTATGGTTAATTCCAAATTGGACCAGAGCAGAGTCAAGCTGTTTATTGCAGAAATGAGTGCCTCAATCACTGGATAGTATCCTAGGGACACCGAACCTGCTGAAGATATTCTTCTGGAGGAACTTCATCACTGTCTTAGTAACATTAGTGGGTGTCGCAATTGCTTCTACCCACTTTGATACATAATCTACTGCCACCAGAATATAAGTGTTTGAGTAAGATGGTGGAAAAGGCCCCATGAAGTCAATACCCCATACATCAAACAACTCAATCTCTAGGATCCCTTGATGAGGCATGGCATAACCATGAGGTAGATTACCAGCTCTCTGGCAACTGTCACAGTTACGTATAAACTCTCGGGAGTCTCTATAGAGGGTAGGCCAGTAGAAGCCACATTGGAGAACCTTGGTGGCTGTTTGTTCACCTCCAAAATATCCTCCATACTGTGATCCATGGCAATGCCATAGGATCTTCTGTGCCTCTTCTCTAGGCACACATCTACGGATCATTTTGTCTGCACACCTCTTAAAGAGATATGGTTCATCCCACAAGTAGTACTTTGCATCAGAAATTAATTTTTTCGTTTGCTGCTTACTGTACTCTTTGGGTATGAATCTTACAGCTTTATAGTTTGCAATGTCTGCAAACTATGGTACTTCCTGAATGGCAAAGAGTTGCTCATCCGGGAAGGTTTCAGAGATCTTAATAGGAGGGAGGGACGCTCCTACTACTGGTTCTATCCGGGACAGGTGGTCAGCTACCTGGTTCTTTGTCCCCTTTCTGTCTCTTATTTCTATATCAAACTCTTGGAGAAGCAACATCCATCTTATGAGCCTGAGTTTTAAATCCTGCTTTGTGAGGATATATTTTATAGCAGCATGGTCAGTGTACACAATCATTTTTGATCCCACTAAATAAGATCTGAACTTGTCAATGGCATAAACCACTGCAAGCAACTCTTTTTCTGTGGTTGTGTAATTCTTCTGTGCGTCATTCAAAACACGGCTAGCATAATAAATGACATGCAGAAGCTTGTTATGCCTCTGTCCCAATACTGCACCAATGGCATGGTCACTGGCGTCACACATTAGTTCGAATGGTAATGTCCAGTCTGGTGCAGAAATGACTGGTGCTGTGACCAGCTTAGCTTTTAGAGTCTCAAATGCCTGCAGACACTCTGTGTCAAAGACAAATAGTGTGTCAGCAGCTAGCAAATTGCTCAGAGGTTTTGTAATTTTTGAAAAATCCTTTATAAACCTCCTATAGAATCCTGCTTGCCCTAGAAAGCTTCTGATTCCCTTAACATTGGCAGGTGGTGGTAAATTTTCAATTACCTCTACCTTAGCTTGATCCACCTCTATTCCCTTGTTCGAAATTTTATACCCAAGGACAATTCCTTCAGTCACCATGAAGTGATATTTCTCCCAGTTTAAAACCAGGTTAGTCTCTTGGCACCTTTTCAGAACAAGTGCTAGATGGTCAAGACAGGAGCTGAATGAGTCTCCAAATACTAAAAAGTCATCCATGAAGACTTCCAGAAATTTTTCTACCATATCAGAGAAAATAGAAAGCATGCACCTTTGAAAGGTTGTAGGTGCATTGCACAGACCAAATGGCATCCTTTTGTAGGAAAATACTCCAGATGGACATGTGAATGCTGTTTTCTCTTGGATCTAAGGATCTACTGCAATTTGGTTGTAACTTGAATAGCCATCCAAAAAGCAGTAGTATTCATGACCTGCTAGTCTCTCTAGCATCTGGTCTATGAATGGTAAAGGAAAATGATCCTTCCTGGTGGCTGTATTGAGCCTTCTGTAGTCAATACACATACCTCACTGGTGTGCAAAATTTGTGTTATGCCGGAATAAAAACTTGATAGGCACTGTTGTTACTCATACTTTTCACAACTTAAACAATCCCCGGTAATGGCTCCAAAAACTTAGTGCACAATACCATGGTCCACACATAACTTCACAACTTCGCACAACTAACCAGCAAGTGCACTGGGTCATCCAAGTAATAAACCTTACGTGAGTAAGGGTCGACCCCACGGAGATTGTTGGTATGAAGCAAACTATGGTTATCTTGTAAATCTTAGTCAGGCGGATTCAAATAGTTATAATGGTTTTCGAAAATTAGAAAGATAAATAATTAAATAATAAAGGATAGAGATACTTATGTAAATCATTGGTGGGAGTTTTAGATAAGCGTGTGGAGATGCTGCGCTCCTGTTGAATCTCTGCTTTCCTACTGCTTTCATTCAATCATTCTTACTCCTTTCCATGGCAAGCTGTATGTTGGGGGATCACCGTTGTCAATGGCTACCATCCATCCTCTCAGTGAAAATGTTCCAAATGCGCTGTCACCACACGGCTAATCATCTGTCGGTTCTCGATCATGTTGGAAAAGAATCCAGTGATTCTTTTGCGTCTGTCACTACGCCCAACACTCGCGATTTTGAAGCTCGTCACAGTCATTCAATCCCCGAATCCTACTCGAAATACTACAGACAAGGTTTAGACTTTCTGGATTCTCAAGAATGCTGCCAATGGATTCTAGCTTATACCATAAAGATTCTAATTAAGGAATCCAAGAGATACTCATTCAAGCTTGTTTGCATGTAGAACGGAAGTGGTTGTCAGGCACGCGTTCATAAGTGAGAATGGTGATGATCGTTACATAATCATCACATTCATCAGGTTCTTGAGTGCGAATGGATATCTTAGAATAATAATAAGCATGAATTGAATAGAAGAACAATAGTACTTTGCATTAATACTCGAGGTACAGCAGAGTTCCACACCTTAATCTATGGTGTGTAGAAACTCCACCGTTGAAAATACATAAGAACAAGGTTCAGGCATGGCCGAATGGCCATCCCCCTTAAATGTGATCAATTGTCTCCTAAGATGAACAATAGATTAAAACTAAGACCAAAAGATGTAAACACAATAGTAAAAAGTTCTATTTATACTAAACTAGTTACTAGGGTTTACAAAATAAGTCTAAATGCAGAAATCCACTTCTGGGGCCCACTTTGGTGTGTGCTTGGGCTGAGCTTGAGCTTTACACGTGCAGAGGCTTCTCTTGGAGTTAAACGTTAAGAGTTAACGTGTTTTTGGCGTTTAACTCTGGTTTGTGACGTTTCTAGCGTTTTACTCCAGAATGCAGCATGGAACTGGCATTGAACACCAATTTGCGTCATCTAAACTCGAATAAAGTATGAACTATTACATAATTCTGGAAAGCCCTGGATGTCTACTTTCCAATGCAATTAAGAGCGCGCCATTTGGAGTTCTGTAGCTCTAGAAAATCCACTTCGAGTGCAGGGAGGTCAGAATCCAACAGCATCAGCAGTCCTTTTTCAGCCTGAATCAGATTTTTGCTCAGATCCCTCAATTTCAGCCAGAAAATACCTGAAATCATAGAAAAACACACAAACTCATAGTAAAGTCCAGAAATGTGAATTTTGCATAAAAACTAATAAAAATATACTAAAAACTAAGTAAAACATACTAAAAACTACCTAAAAACAATGCCAAAAAGCGTATAAATTATCCGCTCATCACAACACCAAACTTAAATTGTTGCTTGTCCCGAAGCAACTGAAAATCAAATAGGATAAAAAGAAGAGAATATACTATAAATCCCAAAATATCAATGAAACTTAGTTCTAATTAGATGAGCAGGACTTGTAGCTTTTTGCTTCTGAACAGTTTTGGCATCTCACTTTTTTCTTTGAAGTTTAGAATGATTGGCATCCGTAGGAACTCAGAGTTCAGATAGTGTTATTGATTCTCCTATTTAAGTATGTTGATTCTTGAACACAACTACTTTTATGAGTCTTGGCCGTGGCCCTAAGCACTTTGTTTTCCAGTATTACCACCGGGTACATAAATGCCACAGACACATGATTGGGTGAACCTTTTCAGATTGTGACTCAGCTTTGCTAAAGTCCCCAGTTAGAGGTGTCCAGAGATCTTAAGCACACTCTTTTTGCTTTGGATCACGACTTTAACCACTCAGTCTCAAGCTTTTCACTTGGACCTGCATGCCTCAAGCACATGGTTAGGGACAACTTGATTTAGCTGCTTAGGCCTGGATTTTATTTCCTTAGGCCCTCCTATCCATTGATGCTCAAAGCCTTGGATCCTTTTCACCCTTGCCTTTTAGTTATAAGGGCTATTGGGTTTTTGCTCTTGCCTTTTGGTTTAAAGAGCTATTGGCTTTTTCTGCTTGCTTTTTCTTTTTATTTCTATTTTATTTTTATTTTTTTCGCATTTAAACTTTTTTTTTGCAAGCTTTATTTCTTTTTCACTGCTTTTTCTTGCTTCAAGAATCAATTTTATGATTTTTCAGATTATCAATAACATTTCTCTTTTTCATCATTCTTTCAAGAGCCAACAATTTTAACATTCATAAAATTCAATATAAAAAATATGCACTGTTCAATCATTCATTCAGAAAACAAAAAGTATTGTCACCACATCAATATAATTAAACTAATTTCAAGGATGAATTTGAAACTCATGTACTTCTTGTTCTTTTGTATTTAAAAAATATTTTTCATTTAAGAAAGGTGAAGGATTCATGGAATTATTCATAGCTTTAAGATATAGTTACTAAATACTAATGATCATGTAGTAAAGACTCAAAACATAGACAAACATAAAGCATAAAATCGAAAAATAGAGAAATAAGAACAAGGAAGTTAAGGAATGAGTCCACCTTAGTTAGGGTGGCGCCTTCTTCTTGAAGAACCAATGGTGTTCTTGAGCTCCTCTATGTCTCTTCCTTGCCTTTGTTGCTCCTCCCTCATAGCTCTTTGATATTTTCTAATCTCATTGAGAATGATGGAGTGCTCTTAGTGTTTTACCCTTAATTGGTTCATGTTATGACTCAATCCTTCTAGAGAAGTGTTGAGTTGTTCCCAATAGTTGTTTGGTTGAAAATGCATCCCTTGAGGCTTCTCAGGGATTTCTTGATGATGAGCTTCCTCATGCGTCTCTTGAGATCCATGAATGGGCTCTCTTGTTTGCTCCATCCTCTTTTTAGTGATGGGCTTGTCCTCTTCAATGAGAATGTCTCCTTTTATGACAACTCCAGCTAAGTTGCATAGATGGCAAATGAGATGAGGAAAAGCTAGCCTTGCCAAGGTGGAGGGCTTTTCGGCTACTTTGTAGAGTTCTAGAGAGATGACTTCATGAACTTCTACTTCTTCTCCAATCATGATGCTATGGATCATGATGGCCTGATCCACAGTTACTTTGGATCGGTTGCTAGTGGGGATGAGGGAGCGTTGGATGAACTCCAACCATCCTCTAGCCACAGGCTTAAGATCCAGTCTTCTCAGTTGAACCGGCTTGCCTCTTGAGTCTCTTTTCCATTGAGCTCCTTCCACACATATGTCCATGAGGACTTGGTCCAACCTTTGATCAAAGTTGACCCTTCTAGTGTAGGGGCGTGCATCTTCTTGCATCATAGGCAAGTTGAATGCCAACCTTACATTCTCCAGACTGAAATCTAAGCATTTCCCCCGAACCATTATAAGCCAATTCTTTGGGTTTGGGTTCATGCTTTGATCATGGTTCCTAGTGATCCATGCGTTGGCATAGAACTCTTGAACCATAAAGATCCCGACTTGTTGAATAGGGTTAGTAATAACTTCCCAACCTCTTCTTTGGATCTCATGTCGGATCTCCGGATACTTATTTTTCTTGAGCATGAAAGGGACCTCAGGGATCACCTTTTTCTTGGCCACAACTTCATAGAAGTGGTCTTGATGGGCTTTTGAGATGAATCTCCCCATCTCACATGACTCAGAGGTCGAAGCAATTGCCTTCCCTTTCCTCTTTCTTGAGGTTTCTCTGGCCTTAGGTGCCATCAATGGTTATGGAAAAACAAAAAAGCTATGCTTTTACCACACCAAACTTAGAATGTTGCTCGTCCTCAAGCAAGAGAAGAAAGAATAGAAGAAGAGAAAGAAGATATGGAGGAGAGGGAGAGATGTGTGTATTCGGCTAAGGGGGAGAAGAGAGGGTTGTGTTGTGTGAAAAATGAAGAAGGATGGAGGGGTTAATATAATGGAGGGAAAGAGATTTTGAATTTGAAGGTAGGTGGGGTTTATGGGGAAGAGTGAATGGATGTGAGTGGTGAAGAGGTAATGGGGAAGAGAGATTGAGGTGATTGGTGAAGGGTGTTTGGGGGAGAGTGATGTTGGATTGTGTGAAGAAGAGAGAAGTGGGGTAGGTGGGGATCCTGGGGATCCACAGATCCTGAGGTGATCCTGTTTGGTCCACAGATCCTGAGGTGTCAAGGATTTCTCATCCATGCACCTTTTGGGCATGTAAAATGCCCTCTATATGCAATCCTGGCGTTTAACGCCAGACTGCAGCATGTTTCTGGAGTTAAACGCCACTTCCATGCTTGTTTTTGGCGTTCAGCACCAATCTGTAGCATGTTTCTGGCGCTGAACGTCAACTTGGTGCTTGTTTCTGGCGTTAAACGCCAGACAGATACTTGTTTCTGGCGTTTAAACGCCAGACATCTCTTCCTCCAGGGTGTGCTTTTTCTTCTGCTGTTTTTGATTCTGTTTTTAATTTTTGCAATTATTTTGTGACTCCACATGATCGTAAACCTAATAAAATATGAAATAACAATAAAAATATAGATAAATAAAAATTGGGTTGCCTCCCAATAAGTACTTCTTTAATGTCAATAGCTTGACATTGAGCTCTCATGGAGCTTCACAGATGTTCAGAGCATGATGAGGGCCTCCCAACACCAAACTTAGAGTTTTAATGTGGGGGCTTCTCAACACCAAACTTAAAGTTTGGTTGTGGCCTCCCAACACCAAACTTAGAGTTTGATTGTGGGGGCTCTGTTTGACTCTGTATTGAGAGAAGCTTATTGTGCTTCATTTCCATGTTTACAGAAGGATAACCTTGAGCCTTAAACACAAGGTGGTCCCCATTTAATTGAAGGACTATTTCTCCTCTGTCAACATCAATCACAGCTTTTGCTATGGCTAGGAAGGGTCTTCTAAGGATGATGCCTTCATCCTCATCCTTCCCAGTGTCTAAGATTATGAAATCAGCACGGATGTAAATGCCTTTAACCTTCACTAACCGTCCTCCACTAATCCATAAACTTGTTTTATTGACTTGTCTGCCATCTCTAATGAGAATTTGGCAGCTTATACCTCAAAGACTCCCAGTTTCTCCATCACAGAGAGTGGCATCATGTTTATCCCTGATCCAAGATCACACAGAGCTTTCTCAAAGATCATGGTGCCTATGGTACATGGTATTAAGAATTTACCAGGATCTTATTTCTTTTGAGGTAAAGTTTGCTGAACACTTGTATTTAGTTTACTAATGAGCAAGGGAGGTTCATCTTCCCAAGTCTCATTACCAAACAACTTGGCGTTCAGCTTCATGATGGCTCCTATATATTGAGAAAGTTGCTCTTCAGTTACATCTTCATCCTCTTCAGAGGAAAAATAGTTCTCAGAGCTCATGAATGGCAGAAAAAAGTTCAATGGAATCTCTATGGTCTCTATATGAGCCTCAGATTCCTTTAAGTCCTCAATAGGGAACTCCTTTCTGTCTGGAGGACGTCCCATGAGGTCTTTCTCATTGGGATTCATGTCCTCCTCCTCATCTAAGGTTTCGGCCATTTTGATCACATTAATGGCCTTGCACTCTCCTTTTGGATTTTCTTTTGTATTGCTTGGGAGAGTGCTGGGAGGAGTTTCAGTGATTTTCTTACTCAGCTGGCCCACTTGTGACTCCAAGTTTCTAATGGAGGACCTTGTTTCAATCATGAAACTGAGAGTGGCCTTAGATAGATCAGAGATTAAGTTTGCCAAGCTAGAAGGATTCTGCTCAGAATTCCCTGTCTGTTGCTGAGATGATGATGGAAAAGGTTTGCTATTGCTAAACTTGTTTCTTCCACCATTATTATTATTGAAGCCTTGCTTCTATGGATCCTTCCATAAAAAATTCGGATGATTTCTCCATGAAGGGTTATAGGTATTGCCAAAGGCTTCACCCATGTAATTTACCTCTGCCATTGCAGGGTTCTCAGGATCATAAGCTTCTTCTTCAGAAGATGCTTCTTTAGTACTGTTGGATGCATTTTGCAATCTATTCAAACTCTGAGATATCATATTAACTTGTTGGGTCAATATTTTGTTCTGAGCCAGTATGGCATTCAGAGCATCAATTTCAAGAACTCTCTTCTTCTGAGGCGTCCCATTACTCACAGGATTCCTCTCAGAGGTGTACATGAATTGGTTATTTGCAACCAAGTCAATGAGTTCTTGAGCTTCTGCAGGCATTTTCTTTAGGTGAATGGATCCACCAGCAGAATCGTCCAGTGGCATCTTAGAGAACTCAGATAGACCATCATAGAATATATCCAAAATGATCCACTCTGAAAGCATGTCAGAAGGACACTTTTTGTTCAACTGTTTGTATCTTTCCTAAGCTTCATAGAGGGATTCACCATCTTTTTGTCTGAAGGTCTGAATATCCACTCTAAGCTTGCTTAACTTTTGAGGAGGAAAGTACTTAGCCAAGAAGGCCGTGACCAGCTTATCCCAAGAATCCAGGCTATCTTTAGGTTGTGAGTCCAACCATGTTCTAGCTTTGTCTCTTACAGCAAAAGGGAAAAGCATGAGCCTGTAGACTTCAGGATCTACTCCATTAGTCTTAACAGTATCACAGATCTGCAAGAACTCAGTTAAAAAATAGTAGGGATCTTCTGATAGAAGTCTATGAAACTTGCAGTTCTGTTGCATTAGAGCAACTAATTGAGGCTTCAGCTCAAAATTATTTGCTCCAATGGCAGGGATTGAGATGCTTTTGCCATGAAAGTTGGGCTTAGGTGCAGTAAAGTCACCAAGCATCCTCTTTGCATTATTGTTGTTGTCATTATTTTCTGCTGCCATCTCCTCTTCTTTTTCAAAAATTTCTGTAAGGTTTTCTCTGGATTGTTGTATTTTAGTTTCTCTTAGTTTCTTCTTCAGAGTTCTTTCAGGTTCAGGATCTGCTTCAACAAGGATGTTCTTGTCCTTGCTCCTGCTCATATGAAAAAGAAAGGAATAGAAAATAATAATAGGGATCCTCTTCACCACAATAGAGAGATTCCTTTATGTGAGTGGTAGCGCGAAATTGTGATCTCTACACAACTTTGCACAACTGACCAGCAAGTGCACTGGGTCGTCCAAGTAATACCTTACGTGAGTAAGGGTCGATCCCACGGAGATTGTTGGTATGAAGCAAGCTATGGTCACCTTGTAAATCTCAGTCAGGCAGACTCAAATGGGTATAGATGATGAATAAAACATAAAGATAAAGATAGAGATACTTATGTATATCATTGGCGAGAGCTTCAGATAAGCGTATGAAGATGCCTTCCCTTCCGTCTCTCTGCTTTCCTACTGTCTTTATCCAATCCTTCTTACTCCTTTCCATGGCAAGCTTATGCAAGGGTTTCACCGTTGTCAGTGGCTACCTCCCATCCTCTCAGTGGAAATGTTCAACGCACCCTGTCACGGCACGGCTATCCATCTGTCGGTTCTCGGTCAGGCCGGAATAGAATCCAGTGATTCTTTTGCGTCTGTCACTAACGCCCCGCCTACTAGGAGTTTGAAGCACGTCACAGTCATTCAATCATTGAATCCGACTCAGAATACCACAGACAAGGTTAGACCTTCCGGATTCTCTTGAATGCCGCCATCAGTTCTTGCCTATACCACGAAGATTCCGGTTAAAGAATCCAAGAGATAAACACTAGAGCCTCGTATGCTTGTAGAACAAGAGTGGTTGTCAGTCACTTTGTTCATGAGTGAGAATGGTGATGAGTGTCACGGATCATCACATTCATCAAGTTGAAGAACAAGTGATATCTTGGACAAAGAACAAGCGGAATTGAATAGAAGAACAATAGTAATTGCATTAATACTCGAGGTACAGCAGAGCTCCACACCTTAATCTATGGTGTGTAGAAACTCCACCGTTGAAAATACATAAGAACAAGGTCTAGGCATGGCCATGAGGCCAGCCTCCCAGTGATCAAAAGATTCAAAGATCTCCAGATATAAATACAATAGTAAAAGGTCCTATATATAGAAAACTAGTAGCCTAGGGTGTACATAGATGAGTAAATGACATAAAAATCCACTTCCGGGCCCACTTGGTGTGTGCTTGGGCTGAGAAATGAAGCATTTTCGTGTAGAGACTCTTCTTGGAGTTAAACGCCAGCTTTTATGCCATTTTGGGCGTTTAACTCCCATTTAGGTGCCAGTTCCGGCGTTTAACGCTGGGAATTTTGAGGGTGACTTTGAATGCCGGTTTGGGCCATCAAATCTTGGGCAAAGTATGGACTATTATATATTGCTGGAAAGCCCAGGATTTCTACTTTCCAACGCCGTTGAGAGCGCGCCAATTGGGCTTCTGTAGCTCCAGAAAATCCACTTCGAGTGCAAGGAGGTCAGAATCCAACAGCATCTGCAGTCCTTTTCAGTCTCTGGATCAGATTTTTGCTCAGGTCCCTCAATTTCAGCCAGAAAATATCTGAAATCACAGAAAAACACACAAACTCATAGTAAAGTTCAGAAAAGTGAATTTTAACTAAAAACAAATAAAAATATACTAAAAACTCAACTCAAACTACTAAAATCATACTAAAAACAATGCCAAAAAGCGTACAAATTATCCGCTCATCACAACACCAAACTTAAATTGTTGCTTGTCCCCAAGCAACTGAAAATCAAATAAGATAAAAAGAAGAGAATATGCAATGAATTCCAAAAACATCTATGAAGATCAGTATTAATTAGATGAGCGGGCCTTTTAGCTTTTTGCCTCTGAACAGTTTTGGCATCTCACTCTATCCTTTGAAATTCAGAATGATTGGCTTCCTTAGGAACTCAGAATCCAGATAGTGTCATTGATTCTCCTAGTTAAGTATGATGATTCTTGAACACAGCTACTTATTGAGTCTTGGCCGTGGCCCAAAGCACTCTGTCTTCCAGTATTACCACCGGATACATACATGCCACAGACACATAATTGGGTGAACCTTTTCAGATTGTGACTCAGCTTTGCTAGAGTCCCCAATTAGAGGTGTCTAGGGTTCTTAAGCACACTCTTTTTGCCTTGGATCACAACTTTATTTCTTTCTTTTTCTTTTTTTTCTTTCTCTTTTTTTTTTCGTTTTTCTCCTTCTTTTTTCCCTTTTTTTTTGTATTCACTGCTTTTTCTTGCTTCAAGAACCATTTTTATGATTTTTCAGATCCTCAGTAACATGTCTCCTTTTTCATTATTATTTCAAGAGCCAACATTCATGAACCACAAATTCAAAAGACATATGCACTGTTTAAGCATACATTCAGAAAATAAAAGTGTTGCCACCACATCAAAGTAATTAAACTGTTATAAAATTCAAAATTCATGCAATTCTTTTCTTTTTCAATTAAGAACATTGTTTATTTAAGAAAGGTGATGGATTCATAGGACATTCATAACTTTAAGGCATAGACACTAAGACACTAATGATCATAAGACACAAACATAGATAAACATAAGCACTAAAATTCGAAAAACAAGAAAATAAAGAACAAGGAGATTAAAGAACGGGTCCACCTTAGTGATGGCGGCTTGTTCTTCCTCTTGAAGGTCTTATGGAGTGCTTGAGCTTCTCAATATCTCTTCCTTGTCTTTGTTGCTCCTCTCTCATGATTCTTTGATCTTCTCTAATTTCATGGAGGAGGATGGAATGTTCTTGGTGCTCCACCCTTAGTTGTCCCATGTTGGAACTCAATTCTCCTAGGGAGGTGTTCAGTTGCTCCCAATAATCTTATGGAGGAAAGTGCATCCCTTGAGGCATCTCAGGGATCTCATGATGAGAGGGGTTTCTTGTTTGCTCCATCCTCTTCTTAGTAATGGGCTTGTCCTCATCAATGAGGATGTCCTCCTCTATGTCCACTCCAATTGAATAACAGAGGTGACAAATGAGATGCGGAAAGGCTAACCTTGCTAAGGTAGAGGACTTGTCCGCCACCTTATAGAGTTCTTGGGCCATAACCTCATGAACTTCTACTTCTTCTCCAATCATGATGCTATGGATCATGATGGCCCGGTCTAGAGTAACTTCGGACCGGTTGCTAGTGGGAATGATTGAGCGTTGGATAAACTCCAACCATCCTCTAGCCACGGGCTTGAGGTCATGCCTTCTCAATTGAACCGGCTTCCCTTTTGAATCTCTCTTCCATTGGGCGCCCTCTTCACAAATGTCAGTGAGGACTTGGTCCAACCTTTGATCAAAGTTGACCCTTCTTGTGTAAGGATGTTCATCTCCTTGCATCATAGGCAAGTTGAATGCCAACCTCACATTTTCCGGACTAAAATCCAAGTATTTCCCCCGAACCATAGTAAGCCAATTCTTTGGATCCGGGTTCACACTTTGATCATGGTTCTTGGTGATCCATGCATTGGCATAGAACTCTTGAACCATTAAGATTCCGACTTGTTGAATGGGGTTGGTAAGAACTTCCCAACCTCTTCTTCGGATCTCATGTCGGATCTCCGGATATTCACTCTTTTTGAGTGAAAAAGGGACCTCGGGGATCACCTTCTTCAAGGCCACAACTTCATAGAAGTGGTCTTGATGCACCCTTGAGATGAATCTCTCCATCTCCCATGACTCGGAGGTGGAAGCTTTTGCCATCCCTTTCCTCTTTCTAGAGGTTTCTCCGGCCTTGGATGCCATAAATGGTTATGGAAAAACAAAAAGCAATGCTTTCACCATACCAAACATAAAAGGTTTGCTCGTCCTCGAGCAAAAGAAGAAAGAAGAGAGTAGAAGAAGAAGAAATGATGAAGAAGGGAGTGGCTTTGTGTTCGGCCAAAGAGGGGGAGAAGTGGTGTTTAGGTTGTGTGAAAATGAAGGGGTGAAGAAGGGTTTATATAGGAGAGAGGGGGGTCATGGTTCGGTCATGTATGGGTGGGTTTGGGAGGGAAAGTGGTTTGAATTTGAAAGGTGAGGTAGGTGGGGTTTTATGAAGGATGGATGTGAGTGGTGAAGAGAAAGATGGGATTTGATAGGTGAGGGGTTTTTGGGGAAGAGGTATTGAGGTGATTGGTGAATGGGTGAAGAAAAGAGAGAGTGGTGGGGTTGGTGGGGATCCTGTGGGGTCCACAGATCCTGAGGTGTCAAGGAAAAGTCATCCCTGCACCAAATGGCATGCAAAACCACGTTTTGAGCCAATTCTGGCGTTAAACGCCGGGCTGGTGCCCATTTCTGGCGTTTAATGCCAGTCTGGTGCCCCTTTCTGGCGTTAAACGCCCAGAATGGTGCCAGACTGGGCGTTAAACGCCCACCTGCTAGTCTTACTGGCGTTTAAACGCCAGTAAGTTCTTCCTCCAGGGTGTGCTGTTTTTCTTCCTGTTTTTCATTCTGTTTTTGCTTTTTCAATTGATTTTGTGACTTCTTATGATCATCAACCTACAAAAAAACATAAAATAACAAAAGAAAATAGATAAAATATAACATTGGGTTGCCTCCCAACAAGCGCTTCTTTAATGTCAGTAGCTTGACAGAGGGCTCTCATGGAGCCTCACAGATACTCAGAGCAATGTTGGAACCTCCCAACACCAAACTTAGAGTTTGAATGTGGGGGTTCAACACCAAACTTAGAGTTTGGTTGTGGCCTCCCAACACCAAACTTAGAGTTTGACTGTGGGGGCTCTGCTTGACTCTGAATTGAGAGAAGCTCTTCATGCTTCCTCTCCATGGTGACAGAGGGATATCCTTGAGCCTTAAACACAAAGGATTCTTCATTCACTTGAATGATCAGTTCACCTCCATCAACATCAATCACAGCCTTTGCTGTGGCTAGGAAGGGTCTGCCAAGGATGATAGATTCATCCATGCACTTCCCAGTCTCTAGGACTATGAAATCAGCAGGGATGTAATGGTCTTCAATCTTCACCAAAACATCCTCTACAAGTCCATAAGCTTGTTTTCTTGAGTTGTCTGCCATCTCTAGTGAGATTCTTGCAGCTTGTACCTCAAAGATCCCTAGCTTCTCCATTACAGAGAGAGGCATGAGGTTTACACTTGACCCTAAGTCACACAGAGCCTTCTTGAAGGTCATGGTGCCTATGGTGCAAGGTATGGAAAACTTCCCAGGATCTTGTCTCTTTTGAGGTAATTTCTGCCTAGACAAGTCATCCAGTTCTTTGGTGAGCAAAGGAGGTTCATCCTCCCAAGTCTCATTTCCAAATAACTTGTCATTTAGCTTCATGATTGCTCCAAGGTATTTAGCAACTTGCTCTTCAGTGACATACTCATCCTCTTCAGAGGAAGAATACTCATCAGAGCTCATGAAAGGCAGAAGTAGGTCCAATGGAATCTCTATGGTCTCATTTTGAGCCTCAAATTCCCATGGTTCCTCATTAGGGAACTCATTGGAGGCCAGTGCACGCCCATTGAGGTCTTCCTCAGTGGCGTTCACTTCCTCTCCCTCCTCTCCAAATTCGGCCATGTTGATGGCCTTGCACTCTCCTTTTGGATTTTCTTCTGTATTGCTTGGAAGAGTACTAGGAGGGAGTTCAGTAACTTTCTTGCTCAGCTGTCCCACTTGTGCCTCCAAATTTCTAATGGAGGATCTTGTTTCAGTCATGAAACTTTGAGTGGTTTTGATTAGATCAGAGACCATGGTTGCTAAGTCAGAGGTGTTCTGCTTAGAACTCTCTGTCTGTTGCTGAGAAGATGATGGAAAAGGCTTGCCATTGCTAAACCTGTTTCTTCCACCATTATTGTTGAAACCTTGTTGAGGTCTCTCTTGATTCTTCCATGAGAAATTTGGGTGATTTCTCCATGAAGAATTATAGGTGTTTCCATAGGGTTCTCCTAGGTAATTCACCTCTTCCATTGAAGGGTTCTCAGGATCATAAGCTTCTTCTTCAGATGAAGCATCCTTAGTACTGCTTGGTGCATTTTGCATTCCAGACAGACTTTGAGAAATCAAATTGACTTGTTGAGTCAATATCTTATTCTGAGCCAAAATGGCATTCAGAGTATCAATATCAAGAACTCCTTTCTTCTGATTTGTCCCATTGTTCACAGGATTCCTTTCAGAAGTGTACATGAATTGGTTATTTGCAACCATTTCAATTAGCTCTTGAGCTTCTGTAGGCGTCTTCTTCAGATGAAGAGATCCTCCAGCAGAGCTATCCAAAGACATCTTGGATAGTTCAGAGAGACCATCATAGAAAATACCTATGATGCTCCATTCAGAAAGCATGTCAGAAGGACATTTTCTGATTAATTGTTTGTATCTTTCCCAAGCTTCATAGAGGGATTCTCCATCCTTCTGTCTGAAGGTTTGGACTTCCACTCTAAGCTTACTCAATTTTTGAGGTGGAACGAATTTTGCCAAGAAGGCATTGACTAGCTTTTCCCAAGAGTCCAGGCTTTCTTTAGGTTGTGAGTCCAACCATGTCCTAGCTCTGTCTCTTACAGCAAAAGGGAATAGCATAAGTCTGTAGACCTCAGGGTTAACCCCATTAGTCTTGACAGTGTCACAGATTTGTAAGAATTCAGCTAAGAACTGATGAGGATCTTCCAATGGAAGTCCATGGAACTTGCAATTCTGTTGCATTAGAGAAACTAATTGAGGCTTAAGCTCAAAGTTGTTTGCTCCAATGGCAGGGATAGAGATGCTTCTCCCATAGAAGTCGGGAGTAGGTGCAGTAAAGTCACCTAGCACCTTCCTTGCATTATTGTTGTTTTCGGCTGCCATGTCTTCTTCTTCTTTGAAGATTTCTGTTAGGTCCTTTTCAGAGAGTTGTGCCTTAGCTTCTCTTAGTTTTCGCTTCAAGGTCCTTTCAGGTTCAGGGTCAGCTTCAACAAGAATGCCTTTGTCTTTGTTCCTGCTCATATGAAAGAGAAGAGAACAAGAAAATGTGGAATCCTCTATGTCACAGTATAGAGATTCCTTGAGGTGTCAGAGGAACAGAAAAATAGAAAGAAGAGGTAGAAGAATTCGAACTTAATTAGATAGAGTTCGAATTGTGCATTGAGAAGGAGTGGTACTCCACAAATAGAAGGATGTGAGAAGAGGGGAAGAGATTTTTTGAAAATTAAGTTAAAAAGATTTTTAAAAACATTTTGAAAAACTTTAATTGATTTTCTAAAACCAAGAGTGGGAAAGAAATCAAGTAATTTTTGAAAAAGATTTTGAAATTAGAATTTAAAAAGATATGATTGAAAACTATTTTGAAAAAGATGTGATTAAAAAGATTTGATTGAGAAGTTATGGTTTTAAAAAGATATGACTGAAAAGATATGATTTGAAAACAATTTTAAAAAAAAAAATTATTTTAAAAATTAATGACTTGACTAACAAGAAAAGATATGATTCAGACATTAAACCTTTCTCAACAGAAAAGGCAACACATTTGAAATGTTGAATCAAATCATTAATTGATAGCAAGTATCTTTGAAAAAGGAAAGAAATTGATTTTGAAAACATTTGATTGAAAAGATATGATTTGAAAAAGATTTGATTTTGAAAAACTTTGAAAACTTGAAAAAAATTTGATTTGGAAACAAAATCCTCCCCCTTGTGCCATCCTGGCGTTAAACGCCCAGAATGGTGCACATTCTGGCGTTTAACGCCCAATGCACCACCTTTTTGGGCGTTAAACGCCCAACCAGGTACCCTGGCTGGCGTTTAAACGCCAGTCTGTCCTTCTTCACTGGGCGTTTTGAACGCCCAGCTTTTTCTGTGTAATTCCTCTGCTGCATGTTCTGAATCTTTAGTTCCCTGTACTATTGACTTGAAAATAGAACCAAGATCAAATAAACAAGGCATGCAAGACACCAAACTTAAAATTAGACACTAGACTCAAACAAGAAACATAAAATATTTTTGGTTTTTATGATTTTTATAAAGTTTTTTGTGGTTTTTCGAAAATTATATGAAACTAGAAAATAAAAGTTTCAGAATTCTCAATTTGAATTCCAGGAATCATTGCAATGCTAGTCTAAGACTCCGGTCCAGGAATTAGACATGGCTTTACAGCCAGCCAAGCTTTCAAAGAAAGCTTCGGTCCAAAACACTAGACATGGCCAATGGCCAGCCAAGCCTTAGCAGATCATTGCTCCAATAGCAAGATTGATAGAAATCAACAAGCTCTTGTGATGATAAGTTGAAACCTCGGTCCAATGAGATTAGCCATGGCTTCTCAGCCAGCCAGACTTCAACAGATCATCATGAAACACTAGAATTTATTCTCAAGAACTCTGAAGAAAAATACCTAATCTAAGCAACAAGATGAACCGTCAGTTGTCCATACACAAAATAATCCCTGGCAACGGCGCCAAAAACTTGGTAGCGCGAAATTGTGATCTCTACACAACTTTGCACAACTGACCAGCAAGTGCACTGGGTCGTCCAAGTAATACCTTACGTGAGTAAGGGTCGATCCCACGGAGATTGTTGGTATGAAGCAAGCTATGGTCACCTTGTAAATCTCAGTCAGGCAGACTCAAATGGGTATAGATGATGAATAAAACATAAAGATAAAGATAGAGATACTTATGTATATCATTGGCGAGAGCTTCAGATAAGCGTATGAAGATGCCTTCCCTTCCGTCTCTCTGTTTTCCTACTGTCTTTATCCAATCCTTCTTACTCCTTTCCATGGCAAGCTTATGCAAGGGTTTCACCGTTGTCAGTGGCTACCTCCCATCCTCTCAGTGGAAATGTTCAACGCACCCTGTCACGGCACGGCTATCCATCTGTCGGTTCTCGGTCAGGCCGGAATAGAATCCAGTGATTCTTTTGCGTCTGTCACTAATGCCCCGCCTGCTAGGAGTTTGAAGCACGTCACAGTCATTCAATCATTGAATCCGACTCAGAATACCACAGACAAGGTTAGACCTTCCGGATTCTCTTGAATGCCGCCATCAGTTCTTGCCTATACCACGAAGATTCCGGTTAAAGAATCCAAGAGATAAACACTAGAGCCTCGTATGCTTGTAGAACAAGAGTGGTTGTCAGTCACTTTGTTCATGAGTGAGAATGGTGATGAGTGTCACGGATCATCACATTCATCAAGTTGAAGAACAAGTGATATCTTGGACAAAGAACAAGCGGAATTGAATAGAAGAACAATAGTAATTGCATTAATACTCGAGGTACAGCAGAGCTCCACACCTTAATCTATGGTGTGTAGAAACTCCACCGTTGAAAATACATAAGAACAAGGTCTAGGCATGGCCATGAGGCCAGCCTCCCAGTGATCAAAAGATTCAAAGATCTCCAGATATAAATACAATAGTAAAAGGTCTTATATATAGAAAACTAGTAGCCTAGGGTGTACAGAGATGAGTAAATGACATAAAAATCCACTTCCGGGCCCACTTGGTGTGTGCTTGGGCTGAGCAATGAAGCATTTTCATGTAGAGACTCTTCTTGGAGTTAAACGCCAGCTTTTATGCCATTTTGGGCGTTTAACTCCCATTTAGGTGCCAGTTCCGGCGTTTAACGCTGGGAATTTTGAGGGTGACTTTGAACGCCGGTTTGGGCCATCAAATCTTGGGCAAAGTATGGACTATCATGTATTGCTGGAAAGCCCAGGATTTCTACTTTCCAACGCCGTTGAGAGCGCGCCAATTGGGCTTCTGTAGCTCCAGAAAATCCACTTCGAGTTCAGGGAGGTCAGAATCCAACAGCAACTGCAGTCCTTTTCAGTCTCTGGATCAGATTTTTGCTCAGGTCCCTCAATTTCAGCCAGAAAATACCTGAAATCACAGAAAAACACACAAACTCATAGTAAAGTCCAGAAATGTGAATTTTAACTAAAAACAAATAAAAATATACTAAAAACTCAACTCAAACTACTAAAATCATACTAAAAACAATGCCAAAAAGCGTACAAATTATCCGCTCATCAGTGAGTAGAAGAGAAGAAGAATAAGAATGAAGAAGGAGAAGAGAAAAATTCGAACTCAGGGAGTAAGAGGGGGTTCGAATTTTTAATGAGGATAGGAAAAGTGTTAGTAGATAATTAAAATAAATAGAAGGAGATGAGGGAGAGAGAAATTTGAAAATAAATTTGAAAAAGGGGTTAGTAATTTTCGAAAATAAAAATTGAAAAAGTAGTTAGATGATTTTGAAAAAGGTTTTGAAATTAATTTTGAAAAAAGATAAGAAGTTAGAAAAAGATATTTTGAAATTAAAGTTTGAAAAAGATATTATGATTGAAAAGATATGATAGAAAAGATATGATTAAAAAGATATTATTGAAAAGATATGATTTTTAAAAGATATGATTTTAAAAAGATATGATTGAAATTAGTTTTGAAAAAGATTTGATTTTTTTTTTAATTTTTGAATTTTAATGATGAGAGAGAAAAACAACAAAAAGACTCAATGCATGGAAAGTATGAATCAAAACACATGATGCATGCAAGAATGCTATGAATATCAAGATGAACACCAAGAACACTTTGAAGGTCATGATGAACATCAAGAACTTATTTTTGAAAAATTTTTAATGAAAAGAAAATATGCAAGACAACAAACTTAGAGATCTTTCATGTTTAGACACTATGAATGCAAAAATGCACATGAAAAACACCATACAACACAAAACAAGAAAATATGAAGATCAAACAAGAAGATTCATCAAGAACAACTTAAAGATCATGAAGAATGCAATGCATGAATTTTCGAAAAATGCAAGAACAATGAAACATGAAATTGACACCAAACTTAAAACATGACACATGACTCAAACAAGAAACACAAAATATTTTTGGTTTTTATGATTTTATTAATTTTTTTGTATTTTATTTTATTTTTTTCGAAAACATATGGGAAAAAGAAAATAAGAAATTCAAAATTTTTAATAAGAATTTCAGGAATCTTTCAATGTTAGTCTAAAGCTCCGATCCAGGAATTAGACATGGCTTAATAGCCAGCCAAGCTTTTGTGAAAGCTTTGGTCCAAAACACTAGACATGGCCAATGGCCAGCCAAACTCTAGCATTCTACATGCAAGCATTCCATAATCGTGGAAGCCTCAGTCCAAAAGAATTAGACATGGCTTTACAGCCAGCCAGGCTTCAACAGATCATGATGAAACTCTAGAATTCATTATTAAAAATTCTGAATAATTTTCGAAAACAGGTAAGAAATTTTTGAAAGATTTTTTTAAAAAAAATTTTGAAAATAAAACAAAAAAAATTACCTAATCTGAGCAACAAGATGAACCGTCAGTTGTCCATACTCGAACAATCCCCGGCAACGGTGCCAAAAACTTGGTGTGCAAAATTTGTGTTGTGCCGGAATAAAAACTTCATAGGCACTGTTGTTACTCATACTTTTCACAACTTAAACAATCCCCGGTAATGGCTCCAAAAACTTGGTGCACAATACCATGGTCTACACATAACTTCACAACTTCGCACAACTAATCAGCAAGTGCACTGGGTCGTCCAAGTAATAAACCTTATGTGAGTAAGGGTCGATCCCACGGAGATTGTTGGTATGAAGCAAGCTATGGTTATCTTATAAATATCAGTCAGGCGGATTCAAATAGTTATAATGGTTTTCGAAAATTAGAAAGATAAATAATTTAATAATAAAGGATAGAGATACTTATGTAAATCATTGGTGGGAGTTTTAGATAAGCGTGTGGAGATGTTGCGCTCCTGTTGAATCTCTGCTTTCCTACTGCTTTCATTCAATCATTCTTACTCCTTTCCATGGCAAGCTGTATGTTGGGGGATCACCGTTGTCAATGGCTATCGTCCGTCCTCTCAGTGAAAATGTTCCAAATACGCTGTCACCGCACGGCTAATCATCTGTCGGTTCTCAATCATGTTGGAATAGAATCCAGTGATTCTTTTGCGTCTGTCACTACGCCCAACACTCGCGAGTTTGAAGCTCGTCACAGTCATTCAATCCCTGTATCATACTCAGAATACCACAGACAAGGTTTAGACTTTTCAGATTCTCAAGAATGCTGCCAATGGATTCTAGCTTATACCACGAAGATTCTGATTAAGGAATCCAAGAGATACTCATTCAAGCTTGTTTGCATGTAGAACGGAAGTGGTTGTCAGGCACGCGTTCATAAGTGAGAATGGTGATGAGCGTCACATAATCATCACATTCATCAGGTTCTTGAGTGCGAATGGATATCTTAGAATAAGAATAAGCATGAATTGAATAGAAGAACAATAGTACTTTGCATTAATACTCGAGGTACAGCAGAGCTCCACACCTTAATCTATGGTGTGTAGAAACTCCACCGTTGAAAATACATATGAACAAGGTTCAGGCATGGCCGAATGGCCAGCCCCTATAAACGTGATCAAAAGTCTCCTAAGATGAAAAATAGATTAAAACTGAGACCAAAAGATGTAAACACAATAGTAAAAAGTCCTATTTATACTAACTTAGTTTCTTGGGTTTACAGAAATAAGTATAAATGCAGAAATCCACTTCTGGGGCCCATTTTGGTGTGCGCTTGGGCTGAGCCTGAGCTTTGCACGTGTAGAGGCTTCTCTTGGAGTTAAACGTTAAGTTGTAACGTGTTTTTGCGTTTAACTCTGGTTTGTGATGTGTTTCTAGCGTTTTACTCGAGAATGCAGCATAGAACTGGCGTTGAACACCAGTTTGCGTCATCTAAACTCGAATAAAATATAGACTATTATATATTGATGGAAAGAACTGGATGTCTACTTTCCAACGCAATTGAAAGCGCGCCATTTGGAGTTGTGTAGCTCTAGAAAATTCCACTTCGAGTATAGGGAGGTCAGAATCCAACAGCATCAGCAGTCCTTTTTCAGCTTGAATCAGATTTTTGCTCAGATCCCTCAATTTCAGCCAGAAAATACCTGAAATTACAGAAAAACACACAAACTCATAGTAAAGTCCAGAAATGTGAATTTTGCATAAAAACTAATAAAAATATACTAAAAACTACCTAAAAAAAATGCCAAAAAGCGTATCAATTATCCGCTCATCACTCACCCTGTAACTGTTCTTGTAGGAACCAGTTCATTCTTTTCATTATGAACCACTGTCATGCCTCCCTTCTTGGGGACAACTTGGACAGGGCTCACCCAGGGGCTATCAGAAATAGGATAAATAATCCCAGCCTCTGGTAACTTAGTGACCTCTTTCTGCACCACCTCCTTCATGGCCGGATTTAGCCGCCTCTGTGGTTGAACCACTGGTTTAGCATTATCTTCCAATAGGATCTTGTGCATGCATCTTGCTGGGCTAATGCCCTTGAGAACGCTTATGGACCACCCAAGAGCTGTCTTGTGTGTCTTTAGCACCTGAATTAGTGCTTCCCCTTCCTGTGGTTCTAAAATAGAGCTTATGATCACAGGAAAAGTGTCACCTTCTCCCAGAAATGCATATTTCAGAGATGGTGGTAGTGGTTTGAGCTCAGGTTTAGGAGGCTTCTCCTCTTCCTGAGGGGTTTTCAGAGGTTCTATTGTTCTCTCTGGTTTCTCAAGATCAGGCTGAACATCTTTAAAAATGTCCTCTAGCTCTGATTCAAGACTCTCAGTCATATTGACCTTTTCCACCAGGGAGTCAATAATATCAATGCTCAGGCAGTCTTTTGGTGTGTTTGGATGCTACATTGCTTTGACAGCATTCAACTTAAACTCGTCCTCATTAACTCTTAGGGTTATCTCCCCTTTTGGGACGTCAATGAGGGTTTGTCCAGTTGCTAGGAATGGTCTTCTTAGAATGAGAGTTGCACTCTTATGCTCCTCCATTGCCAGCACTACAAAGTCAGTAGGGAAGGCAAATGGCCCAACCTTGACAATCATGTCCTCAATTATGCCTGATGGGATTTTAATGGAGCCATCAGCAAGTTGGAGGCAGATCTGGGTTGGTTTAACTTCATCAGTCAAACCAAGCTTTCTGATAGTAGATGCAGGTATTAGGTTGATACTTGCCCTTAGATCACATAGAGCTGTCTTGGTACAAGCACCCTCTAATGTGCATGGTATCATAAAGCTTCCGGGATCTCTAAGCTTCTCTGTAATTTTTTCAGATTGACTGAACTGCATTCTTCTGTGAGGAAAAATTTTTTAGTTTCTCTCCAATCCTTCTTATGACTTAAGATCTATTTCATGAACTTAGCATAAGAGGGTATTTGCTCAAGTGCCTCAGCAAACAGAATCTTTATTTCAAGAGTCATGAGATAGTCTGCAAAGCGGGCAAATTGTTTATCCTGTTTCGCTTGGCGGAGTTTCTGAGGATAAGGCATCTTGGCTTTGTATTATTCAACCTTAGTTGCTGCAGGTTTATTTCCTACAGAAGTGGTTGGAGAAGCCAGCTTAAGGGGGTTGCTATCAGCACTTGTAGGTGTCTGACCCCTTATTGGCATTTGAACGCCAGAATTGGGTACTTTTTGGGCGTTTAACGCCATGTTGCCACTCTTTTCTGGCATTTGGACGCCAAAATTATTCCTCTCTGGGCTCTTACTGTCCCTAGAGGGATTTTGGGTAGTGGTTTGGTTATCCTTTGTCAGTTGTTCTTTTCTTGGTTTTTTGCTGCCTTGGATTGATACATTCAATGTCTTCCCACTCCTTAATTGAACAGCTTGACAAATTATTTAAGAGATAAGATGTCTAAACTGCACCCACTCTGAAAATATTTTAGAGGGGCATTTTCTTAGCATCCCTCTGTACCTCTCCCAGGCATTATAAAGAGATTTATTATCCTCTTGTTTAAAGCTTTGGATGTCCAGCCTTAGCTGTGTCATCCTTTTTGGAGGGAAATATTGATTCAGGAATTTGTCTGTTAATTGTTTCCATGTTCCTATGCTTGCTGTGGGTTGGTTATTTAACCACCTCTTAGCTTGATCTTTCACAGCAAATGAAAACTGTAATAATCTGTAGACATCCTGATCCACTTCTTTATCATGTACTGTGTTAGTAATTTGTAAGAACTATGCCAGAAACTCAGTAGGTTCTTCCTGTGGAAGACCGGAATACTGGCAATTTTACTGCACCATGATAATGAGCTGAGGGTTTAGCTCAAAATTGCTGGCTCTTATGGGGGTTATACAGATACTACTCCCATATGCAGCAGTAGTGGGGTTAGCATATGACCCAGAGTCCTTCTGGACTGTTCATTTCCACTTAGGTCCATGATGGAGAAAGGGAGATGATGTGGATTGTAAATAAAATATATTTTTGTTTTTATTTTATTTAATTAATGATAAACCGAATTAAAAATAAAATAAGATAAAATAAAATAAAATAAAATAATTGGAAAATAGAATATAGATTTCGAAAATTAAAAGAAAGGAAAATAAATAAATAAAAAAATTTGAATATTGAAATGACTAATTAATTAAAAAGATTTGAAAAATTTTGGATATGATTTTCGAAAAATGAAGAGAGAGAAAGTGGTTAAGAGGTTTTGAAAAAGATATGTCTTAAAATTAAAGATACTTGTAAGAAAATAAATAAAAGAAAAGATTTAAAAAAGATATCATCTGAAGATTTGAGATTAGAAAAGATAAGTTAGGTAAGAGAAGATAAGGAATTTTAAATTAAAAAGTTTTGAAATTTTAAATTTTAAATTTGAAAATTAAATTTTGAATTTTAAATTTGAAATTTGAAATTTGAAATTTAAATTTTAAATTTTTTGAATTTTGAATTTTGAAAAAGTCAACAATATAAAAGATTTGAAAAAGATTTAAATTTTGAAAAGGTTTGATTTTTAAAATTTTAAATTTAAATTTTGAAATCTGAATTTTGAATTTTTGAATTTAAATATTGAAATTTGAAATTTGATTTTGAAATAAGATAAGATAAGATTTTGAAAAAGATATGATTTTTGAAAAAGATTTGAATTTTAAAATAAAAATCTGATTTTTTTGTAATTTTCAAAAAAATCAATTAAAATAAAGAGAAAAGATATTTTTGAATTTGATGAGGAAAGAGAAAAACAATAAAGTGACACCAAACTTAGAATTTTTAGATCAAAGCAAAGAAAACAAACAAGAAAACTTTGAATGTCAAGATGAACACCAAGAACACTTTGAAGATCAAGATGAACACCAAGAACAAATTTTGTAAATCTTTAAGAAAATAAAAACACAAAGAACACCAAACTTAAAATTTTTTTATACTTTGGACACTATTAATTCGAAAATGCACAAGAAAAACAAGGAAAGACACAAAACAAGAAAAATTAAAGATCAAACAAGGAAAATAAACAAGAACTTGAAGATAAAAAATAAACGTGAGTTATTACTACTTGATGCGACCCGGTACACTTGCCAGTTAGATTTGTGTGTTGGATTTGTTCGTTTTTCCAAAAATGCACCATCAAGTTTTTGGCGCCGTTGCCGGGGATTGATTAAATCAACAATGATTAAGTGGGTGAAAAGTCTAGATCAAGCATTTATATTTTTCTCTGTTTTAAATTGAAACAAGGTGTTTGTGTTTTTGCCTCACTAAGAATTTCTCATCTCTGATATGAGTAATTTCAATTTTCGTTGGTGTTGTGTTTTACAAAGTTCAAATGGAGTTCAACTCATCTTGTGATCAAACGAATTTTCTGAGATATTACCTACGATCACAAACCTCTAATGGTGGTTGGGAATATCACCAAGAAATCACAGATTCTGAGCACTCCAATCCATGGAGATATGCTTCAGAACCACAAGATGAGTAAGAGAGTCATATGGGATATTTCTCACCACCACAAAATGATTCAAGTCATTATTCTAATGGTGGCTGGGAGTATTACCAAGAAACTGCAAATTCTGAACAGTCAATTCACATGAGAGATTGTCCAACCTCACCTCCCACTTCTACATTTGAAAATTCTTCATCACCTAAATATGCCTCAACACAAACTTCCACGAGCCAAAGACTCTCAAAGCTTGAGTCCATGTTCAACAGAATTGTGGAGGAGCAATAACAATCTTGGAGAGAACGAGAAATCCTTTTTCAGAAGATGGATGAGCAATTGGAGAACATAGGGAAACACTTAGAACCACTAAGCAAGGAAAATGAAGACCAATTGATGGATGTGAAAGAGAAAGTGGAAGAGCAAGATGAGGAGGTTACTGTATCAAGTGAACTTTCAATGAAGAATGAGGTGGTTGAGAATGAAATTGCAATTTAGGTGACAAAGGAACATGAAAGCTCACAACCCCCACAAACCTCCCTGAGCCAAAGATGCTCAACACTGATTGAAAAATACGAAGAGGAGATGAAGAAATCTTGAGAAAAACAGTAAACCTCCTCCATGAAAAAGTTATTAAGTCAAATGTTGAGTACAAGGGAAGGAGTGAAGGAGCAAGAAAGTGAGGAAGACACTCAAGAGAAATCACACTCAACTAAAATAGAGAAGTGCAAAGAGGAAGGGCTCATGGAACAACCAATTCAAAAGGCTTTTGATGAAGAAAACACTCCAATAATCACACAACAACCATGTCTTGACATCCAAGAAGTGAAGGCAATTAACAAAAGTACCAAGAAGAGGATTGTGACCAAGATACCAAGGACAACATTCAAGAAAAGGTCAACTGCAAATAATCCTTCCCCTGATCCAGCAAGCAAGCTCAATCAAGCTATGTACAAAATGAGGCTTGCTGAGAGGAAACCAAGAAAGGGGACAATAGCTGAAACTTCTCCCCCCTTGAGGTCATTTCTCTTAACGAACTGGAAGAAGAGGAAGAAAGTGAAGAACAACATGTCAAGCTAATGACACTAAAAGAGCGCTTGTTGGGAGGCAACCCAACATTGGGTAACATTTTATTTCTTTGTCTGGTTTATTTTCTTTGTCTGTTTAGTTAAATTTCAATAAATTGGCATATGATCACATTCTAAGTTTGGTGTTGCCCTGCAACAATTTGTTTTCAATCCCTTTGTATGATTGCATCAATTCTACATGGAAGTGTCACACTAAGATTCTAAGTTTGGTGTGCCACTTATTTTTTTATGCAAATCATCCAGCAACACCACTTGTCTGCATAAAGGCAGTGTTATTTTTCTTGTAGTTAGACAATTTTAGTTTTCTTGTTATTTTAGTCATTTCCTTGTCTTTAATGCTCTCTTTTATTAACTGTTTTTGTTAATGCATCACCAAGAGATCCTTATTCATGGCAGACTTTTGGCTTGGTGATTGTATTTAACATATAACAGTTCCTTGTGTTTAGTTTTAGTTCAAATAAATTGACATATGGTTGCATTCTAAGTTTGGTGTTGCTATGCAACAAAATTTGGTTCCAATCCTTACAAGATACTTGCATCAATTCCAAGTGAAAGTGTCACACTAAGTTTAGTGTGCCACTTATATTTTATGCAATGTATCATGGACACCCTCTTATTTTTGCAACCACAGTGTCTCTGTTTCTTTGTGCCTTGATTGTTATCCTCAATTTTGCTTGCTTAGAACACATGTATTACTAACATTTCATTGTGTAAGACATTCATGATCCATCTTAGCCCCATAAGCACGGTTCTAATAGTTGCTTGAGGATGAGCAAGCATTCTGAGTTGGTATGGGAAGGAGAAGAATAGGAGGAAATGACAACAATAGAGAAGATGGACTACAAGGTTATAAAGTTCCTTTTCCTCTCATTTGTTTCTAGCACTTTAAATTGCAGGATTGTCTTATTATCTTCTTTGTATGCATGTGTGGTATGAATAAGCATAGCCTGAATTTTGATTTGCAATATGTTTCTGTGATATTATGACTACCAACTTGAATTTTGTAAAGTTCAAAGCAGTAAATTATCATGATCATAAACAAACAAGGAATTAAAGAAGAATTTAGCATGTGCATACAAGTATTGGAAAGCTAATATGTTTGATTGTTGCTCAATTGCATTAAATTTTATTTAATTGAAGTTTTCATCCAGGACATTTTATGAAATCTTTTGAAATAATGAAAACCTTGAAAAAAGCGAAAAAAGGGCAAGAAAAGAAAAAGGGAAAGAATGAGAAAGCTGAAGGCTCTGAGTACCAATGACAATTTATTTGTTAAGTACTTGTGGTGTTTATGTATCAAGCCAAATGCTTGAAAACAAAACACTTAGAAGTCAAGGCTAGGCTCAAGTGCAAAAGCAATCCCTCAAAGCTCAAGGTTCTGAGCATCAATGATTAGAGAGTCAAAGAAAAGAAAAAAAATGAGCTTAATGAAGTCCTCTAATTCAAATGCTTGTGGTGCTTATGTATCAAGTGGTAATACTTGAAAACAAAGCATTTAGAATCGTAGCTTTGTTATTAACTCATGGGGCAAAGCACCCAAAAGGAGAAGCAAATAAGAAAAAATCAAAAGCTTGTTTCAATGAAGAATTATAAGGAAAAGATTTCATAAAATGAGCTAGATAGAAGCATCAATCATTTACATTTCTTTTGTGATTATAGCATGCATAGAAAACTAGCTTTCCATGAACGTTAACTTGCTATTCTTCTTACTTGGATTGTCAATTTCTATTGCATGATTCTTTTCTTGCTTGGGGACAAGCAAGGTTTAAGTTTGGTGTTGTGATGACATGTCACCATGTCATGTTTTTCTATGCTTTTTCATACAAGAAATTGATGATTTGTGCTCAAATATTGCATTCTTTTGTGCTTAATTGGTATATTTCTTTGATCTTTTAATTTTATAAATTTGGTAGGAAATAAGAAGAAAAAGAAGCAAAGAAGCACAAAGTAAGCTAAAAAGGAGAAAAAAAGAGTTTTGGGGCACACTTTGAAGTTGGAGCACACTTTGGAGCCTTAGGCCACGCTTTTAAAAGCGTGGCCCATGACCAAATCAAGGGAGAGAGGCAATCAGCACTCAAAGCTCGGCTCTCCCCATGAACCTAGCTTTGCCGTACAAGAAAATTTAGCTTGGAGCAAGAATTTTCGCTAAGTTAAAATCTGGGTGTTCACAGCATGACCATGCCTCCTTCAAAGGACGATAACTTGAGCTACAGATGTTCGATTGATGTGCTTCTAGTTGCGTTGAAAAGATGACATTCAGAGCTTTCTAACGATATATAATAATCTATATTTGGAATGAAATTGTGGCACGAGTGAAAGGCATGTTTAAAGAACAAAAAACAAGCAAAAATCAGCCAAAGTGGCTTCACCTGGATTCGAAGAGGGAGACCAAGGGAAGCAAGCCAAGGAAGTAGCGCTCATGTGGAGAGCTCTGAGCTCTTGCCAAGAGCTTTATCGTGCTTCACACAAAAAAAAAAAAGAGGAATACAGCATGGGAAAAGTGGGGATGCTAGGATTCGAACTTGGAGGCTTCACTAGAGACAAAGAGGAAGCTCTTGCCGAGAGCTTTGAGCCCTTGGAGAGAGCTTTGTCATGCTGCATCAAAAGGCCAAGGACACAAGTTGAAAGCTGAGCTCTCACAAGCACCCGAGCTTTGCCTTGGGAGTGTGACCCATGGGCTGAAAATTCACTAAAAATTCACTTTAATTCAATTCTTCACAAAATTAAAAAGCCCAATCAACATGACTAAAAGGCACACAGAGAAGCTAGATTAGGAATTTCATTTTGTGAAATTGTTTTTAATTTCATTTCTCATTTTTATTTTTGTAAAGCCTATATAAGGCATCATCCTCATTCTTGAAGGGAGGCTGGCTCCACTAGGGAGCATTAGGAGTAGAGAGCTCTCCCTTTTAGTTTTTCCTTCTTTAATTTGAATTTTAGATTGGGAGTGAAGGAATTCTGCTTCATTCTTGATCTAAAACTTCTCTTTGTTCTTCTTCTGCATAATCTTAGTGAGTTGAGAATTGAATTTGAGTTTTCATTTACTGCTTCCATCTTTCTTCCTTCTACAAATTATTTTCTGCTGGATCAAGGAAGGAATTGAGATCTAAACTTGTTTTCTAGTCTCATTGAGCCTCTGAGCTCTTGAATTTCCTTCCTAGCTCTTGAAATTGAATTGAATTTACTTTCTGTTTTGTTCTTCACTGAAATTTTCCCTTTCTGTTTAGATTTGCTGCAACACTCAATTTACTTTCCTGCACTTTTGTTCCTTCACAATTTATGTTTGAGTTTGCTGTGAGCTTGATTAACATTTCCTGCAATTTAAATTTCCCTGCACCTCAATTTCCTTTTCTGTGATGCTGTTTACTTTCCTTGTCATTTAAGATTCTCTCTTTTGTTCTAAGCTTTGATTTACTGCCTCTTTAATTTCCAGCACCCAACCCCCCTTTACATTTCATGCAATTTATATTTCTTGTCATTTAAGATTCTATCAATTTACATTTCTTGCTCTTTAAGCTTCTGTCCACTTTACTTTCTGCAATTTACAATTTATTTCTCTTTACATTCTGTTGATCAACTTCACACAATTCACTCAATGTTAGCTTGACTAAACTAATCACCCACTAAAGTTGCTTGATCCATCAATCCCTGTGGGATCGACCTCACTCACGTGAGTTATTACTACTTGATGCGACCCGGTACACTTGCCGGTTAGATTTGTGTGTTGGAAATTCGTTTTTCCAAAAAATGCACCACCACTTATGATTTGGCAAGGCTTTGATGTATGTGTTTGATTAATGATAGATGAAGAGAAGGAAAGAAAAGAAAAGGAAGAAGCAGAGAAGAGTCAGCGACACTGACGAATAGATTTCTGCTAGTAAAGAATTCACAAATAAGTTCTCATTGCTAGTATAGTTTCTAAACCAACAGAGAATCCTTTCGTACAAAAACTTTGCTTGTCACTTAAGCAAACCCAATAAAATTAATAACCGCAGTATTTAAACCTTGGGTCGTCTCTCAAGGAATTGCAGGGAGGTGTAGTTATTATTGGTTATGGAAAATAATATTTTTGGGTTTTTGAAAGGTTGAACAAGGAATATAAATGATAAGAAAATAAACTAAAAACTAGAAAAGCTCTTAGCAAGGTATGAGAACTGGACGTCCTATCCTAGTTATCCTTATCAATTGTGATGAGAATTGTTCGTTGCTCCCACTTAGTTAACCCTTACTAAATAAAGGAAAGTCAAGTGTACTAATCAATTTGATTCCTCAAGTCCTAGTCAACTCCTATGGAAAGACTAGCTTTAGAGGGATCCAAACCAACCAGCAAATTCCAATAATCAATCAACAAAGGAGTTTAATAACTCAAGTGTCTCCAATTAATCAATTCAAGCTAAGAATGTAAAAAGCCAAATTAAAATCATAAATCTGAAATACCTCAAATTGCATTAAATAAAGAAATCAAATCTAACATGGAATTCATAAACCAAATTGGGAAAATAAACAGACTAGAATGCTAGAATAAATAAAAGTAGAAGAGAAACTAAATTAAAGGAACATTGAACCTGGAATTGAGAAGAAGTAAACCTAACCCTAAGAGAAATCCTAAAACCTAGAGAGAGGAGAGAGCCTCTCTCTAGAAAACTACATCTAAAACCTAAAATTATGTGTATGAAAGTATGATTGTGATTCTCCCATTCTGCAGCCTCTATTTTGTGTTCTCGGGCTTGGAATTGAGCCAAAAAGGAGTCCAAAAATCGCCCCCAGCGCTTTATGCAGATTTCTGCACGTGGCGTCTGTCACGCGTACGTGTAGGTCATGAGTGCGCATCATTTGGCGATTTTCCTTGTCACGCGTACGTGTCGCTCGTATTCTGCGCTAGGCACGCGTGCGTGTCGCCCATGCGTGCGCGTCGCTACCAGCTTCTCAAAACTTCATTTTTTACGTTCTTTCCACTTTCGCATGTTCCTTTTCCATCCTCTAAGCCATTCCTACCTTATAAAGCCTGGAAACACTTAACACACGGATCACGGCATCGAATGGTAATAAAGATGATTAAAATTAACAATTTAAAGGCTTAGGAAACATGTTTTCAATTATATCACAGAATTAGGAAGGAATTGTAAAATCATGCAACTTATATGAATAAGTGAGCAAAGACTTGATAAAAATCACTCAAATGAGCACAAGATAAACCATAAAATAGTGGTTTATCAATCTCCCCACACTTAAACATTAGCATGTCCTCATGCTAAATTCAAGAGAAACTAAAAAAGAGTGAAGGCGAAATGGTGGAATCTATGCAATGCAATCTATCTGAATGCAAGCTACTTAAATGAATCGTGCAATTCTAATTATTATCCACCTATATATATATATATATATATATATATAGATTACATGTGGTTAGATTGAGTCAAAATTTTCAAGGAATCATATATGCACAGCCAAGGGTTAAATTATATTAAAACATAGTCACAATTGAGTTGAGTTAATCAAAAGAGTTCACAGACTTACAAGACAAACAGTGATCAAACATGGACATATGGAGATGAGCTATTGAACCCTCACTGGAATTGTGTATGCACTCTAATCACTCAGTGTTTGGGGTTAATCACTCTACTCTTCTCTATTCATGCTTTCAAAGACTTTGTTCTTCATCTAACCAATCAACAAATACTCAATGTACAAATGCAAACATCATGAGGTCTTTTCAAGGTTGTAATGGGGTCAAAGCAAGGGTGAGGATATATGTATGGCTAAGTGAGATATAAATTAAATCCTTGACTAACCTAAGTTCTCACCTATCATATACATACTCCATACAACTCTAAAATTATGCCTAGTGATGCATGAAAACTTGTCTCTCAACAAATTTTCCTTCGGCAAGTGTTCATACCCTGGGTCGAGCTAACCGACCCGGGATGTTTAGCGACAAGGCGACCGACCTCTTTAGGTCAGACTATCCGACCTCTTCTCAAGGAGCTCAG
Source organism: Arachis stenosperma (assembly GCF_014773155.1). Classification (NCBI taxonomy): domain Eukaryota; kingdom Viridiplantae; phylum Streptophyta; class Magnoliopsida; order Fabales; family Fabaceae; genus Arachis; species Arachis stenosperma. The sequence continues at coordinate 39,359,034 of NC_080382.1, forward strand.
CCAAATCGACAGGAAAGCCCAATAAAGGGCCCAAATAGAGGAATACGACCCAAATCCAAAGGCAATCCCAGCCTATAGAGATAAAGGCGGTTCCCTAGAAGATAAGCTGACTTCATTCAAAATAAGATAAGATAAGATAAGATAACTAACTTATCTTATCAGAAAGGTCAGCCCACACTACTATAAACACACTGGAGCACCCAAGTATAACTCACACTCTGATTCTACTCAATACCTGCTTAATACCCTTGCTAACTTAAGTATCGGAGTCCCTTGCAGGTACCCCCCACCCTCCGGGTGACGAAAGATCAACTCCAGCCGCCATTAACAAGTTGGATACGTCATCTCCAACCAGCACAGAAGATCTCGTCCGAGATCGATGGTTTATCAAAAAAATATGGAATCCTCTATATCACAGTATAGAGATTCCTTAAGGTGTCAGAGGAAAAGAAAAATAGAAGGAGGAGGTAGAAGAATTCAAACTTATCAAGAGGGATAGAGTTCGAATTGTGCATGGAGGATGAGTGTTAGTCCATAAATAGAAGGATGTGAGAAGAGGGGAAGAAATTTTTGAAAATTAAAGTGAATTAAAAGAAATTTTGAAAAAAATAGTAATTGATTTTCGAAAACTAAGAGTGGGAAAGAAATTAAGTGATTTTGGAAAAAGATTTTGAAATTAGAAATCAAAAAGATATGATTGAAAACTATTTTAAAAAAGATGTGATTAAGAAGATATGATTGAAAAGATATAGTTTTAAAAAGATATGATTTAGAAGATATGATTTGAAAAACAATTTAAAAAGATTTGATTTTGAAAACTAATGACTTGGCAAACAAGAAATTTAAAAGATTTGATTTAGACATTAAACCTTTCTCAACAGAAAAGGCAACATACCTGAAATGTTGAATCAAATCATTAATTGTTAGCAAGTATTTTTTGAAAATAGAAAGAAATTGATTTTGAAAAATTTTGAAAACTTGAAAAAAATTTGCATTAAAAACAAAATCTTCCCTCTTGTGCCATCCTGGCGTTAAACGCCCAGAATGGTGTCCATTCTGGCGTTTAACGCCCAAAACACTACCCTTTTGGGCGTTAAATGCCCAGCCAGGCACCCTGGCTGGCGTTTAAACGCCAATTTTCCTTCTTCACTGGGCGTTTTGAACACCCAGCTTTTTCTGTGTAATTCCTCTGCTGTATGTTTTGAATCTTCAATTCTCTGTATTATTGACTTGAAAAGACACAAATTCAAGATACATATGCACTGTTTAAGCATACATTCAGAGAACAAAAATATTGCCACCACATCAAAATAATTAAACTATTATAAAATTCAAAATTCATGCAATTCTTCCTTTTTCAATTAAGCACATTTTTATTCAAGAAAGGTGATGGATTCATAGGACATTCATAACTTTAAGGCATAGACACTAAGACACTAATGATCATAAGACACAAGCATGGATAACATAAAGCACCAAAATTCGAAAAACAAAGGAATAAAGAACAAGGAAATCAAGGAATGGGTCCACCTCAGTAATGGCGGCTCTTCCTTGCTTTTGAAGGTCCTATGGAGTGTTTGAGCTCCTCAATGTCTCTTCCTTGCCTTTGTTGCTCCTCTCTCATGATTCTTTGTTCTTCTCTAATTTCATGGAGGAGAATGGAGTGTTCTTGGTGCTCCACCCTTAGTTGTCCCATATTGGAACTCAACTCTCCTAGGGAGGTGTTTAGTTGCCCCCAATAGTTTTGTGGAGGAAAGTGCATCCCTTGAGGAATCTCAGGGATCTCATGATGAGTGGGATCTCTTGTGTACTCCATCCTTTTCTTAGTGATGGGCTTGTCCTCATCAATGGTGATGTCTCCCTCTATGTCAACTCCCACTGAATAACAGAGGTGACAAATGAGGTGAGGAAAGGCTAATCTTGCCAAGGTAGAGGTCTTGTCCGCCACCCTATAGAGTTCTTGGGCTATAACCTCATGAACCTCTATTTCTTCTCCAATCATGATGCTATGGATCATGATAGCCCGGTCTATGGTAACTTCGGACCGGTTGCTAGTGGGAATGATTGAGCGTTGTATGAACTCTAACCATCCTCTAGCCATGGGTTTGAGGTCATGCCTTCTCAATTGGACCGGCTTTCCTCTTGAATCTTGCTTCCATTGTGCGCCCTCTTCACATATGACTGTGAGGACTTGGTCCAACCTTTGATCAAAGTTGACCCTTCTAGTGTAAGGGTGCTCATCTCCTTGCATCGTAGGCAAGTTGAACGCCACCCTCACACTTTCCGGACTAAAATCCAAGTATTTCCCCCGAACCATAGTAAGATAATTCTTTGGATCCGGGTTCACACTTTGGTCATGGTTCTTGGTGATCCATGCATTGGCATAGATCTCTTGAACCATCAAGATTCCGACTTGTTGAATGGGGTTAGTAAGTACTTCCCAACCTCTTCTTCGGATCTCATGGCGGATCTCCGGATATTCACCCTTTTTGAGTGAAAAGGGGACTTCGGGGATCACTTTCTTCAAGGCCACAACTTCATAGAAGTGGTCTTGATGCACCCTTGAGAGGAATCTATCCATCTCCCATGACTCGGAGGTGGAAGCCTTTGCCTTCCCTTTCCTCTTTCTAGAGGTTTCTCCGGCCTTGGATGCCATAAATGGTTATGGAAAAACGAAAAAGCAACGCTTTCACCACACCAAACTTAAAATGTTTGCTCGTCCTCGAGCAAAAGAAGAAAGAAGAGAGTAGAAGAAGAAGAAATGAGGAAGAGGGAGATGGTGGTGTATTCGGCCAAGGAGGGGGAGAAGTGGTGTTTAGGTAGTGGGAAAATGAAGGGGTAAAGAGGGGTTTATATAGGAAAGAGGGGGATGAGGGTTCGGCCATTTGAGGGTGGGTTTGGGAGGGAAAGTGGTTTGAATTTGAAGGGTGAGGTTGGTGGGGTTTTATGAAGGATGGAGGTGAGTGGTGAAGAGAAAGATGGGATTTGATAGGTGAGGGGTTTTTGGGGAAGAGGTGTTGAGGTGATTGGTGAATGGGGGAAGAAGAGAGAGAGTGATGGTAGGGTCCTGTGGGGTCCACAGATCCTGTAGTGTCAAGGAAAAGGCATCCTTGCACCAAATGGCATCAAAATCCACGTTTTGAGCCTTTTCTGGCGTTAAACGCCGGGCTGGTGCCCATTCCTGGCGTTTAACGCTAGGTTTTTGCCCTTTTCTGGCGTTTAACGCCAGTCTGGTGCCCCTTTCTGGCGTTAAACGCCCAGAAGGGTGTCAGACTGGGCGTTAAGCGCCCAACAGCTAGGCTGACTGGCGTTTAAACGCCAGCAGCATCTTCCTCCAGGGTGTGCTGTTTCTCTTCCTGTTTTTCATTCTGTTTTTGCTTTTTTCATTGTTTTTGTGACTTCTTATGATCATCAACCTACAAAAAAAAAATAAAATAACAAAAGAAAATAATTAACTATAAAACATTGGGTTGCCTCCCAACAAGCGCTTCTTTACTGTCATTAGCTTGACAGAGGACTCTCATGGAGCCTCAGAGATGCTCAGAACCGTGTTGGAACTTCCCAACACCAAACTTAGAGTTTGAATGTGGCCTCCCAACACCAAACTTAGAGTCTGACTGTGGGGGCTCTGTTTGGCTCTGTTTTGAGAGAAGCTCTTCATGCTTCTTCTCCATGATGACAGAGGGATATCCGTGGGCCTTAAACACCAAGGATTCTTCATTCACTTGAATGATCAACTCTCCTCTATCAACATCAATCACAGCCTTTGCTGTGGCTAGGAAGGGTCTGCCAAGGATGATGGATTCATCCATGCACTTCCCAGTCTCTAGGACTATGAAATCAGTAGGAATGTAATGGTCTTCAACCTTAACCAGAACATCCTCTACAAGTCCATAGGCTTGTTTTCTTGAGTTGTCTGCCATCTCTAGTGAGATTTTTGCAGCTTGCACCTCAAAGATCCCTAATTTCTCCAATACAGAGAGGGGCATGAGGTTTACACTTGACCCCAAGTCACACAAGGCCTTCTTGAAGGTCATGGTGCCTATGGTACAAGGTATAGAAAACTTCCCAGGATCCTGCCTCTTTTGAGGCAATTGCTGCCTAGACAAGTTATCCAGTTCTTTGGTGAGCAAAGGGGGTTCATCCTCCCAAGTCTTATTTCCAAATAACCTGTCATTTAGCTTCATGATTGCTCCAAGGTATTTAGCAACTTGCTCCTCAGTGACATACTCATCCTCTTCAGAGGAAGAATACTCATCAGAGCTCATGAAAGGCAGTAGTAAGTCCAAGGGAATCTCTATGGTCTCAGTTTGAGCCTCAGATTCCCAAGGTTCCTCATTGGGGAACTCATTGGAGGCCAGTGGACGTCCAGTGAGGCCTTCCTCAGTGGCGTTCACTGCCTCTTCTTCCTCCCAGAATTCGGCCATATTTATGGCTTTGCACTCTCCTTTTGGATTTTCTTCAGTGTTACTTGGGAGAGTGCTTGGGGGAAGTTCAGTAATTTTCTTGCTCAGCTGACCCACTTGTCCTTCCAAATTCCTAATGGAGGATCTAGTTTCAGTCATGAAACTTTGAGTGGTTTTGATTAGATCAGAGACCATGGTTGCTAAGTCAGAGGTATTCTGCTTAGAGCTCTCTGTCTGTTGCTGAGAAGATGATGGAAAAGGTTTACCATTGTTAAACCTGTTTCTTCCACCATTATTATTGAAATCTTGTTGAGGTCTCTCTTGATTCTTCCATGAGAGATTTGGGTGATTTCTCCATGAAGAATTATAGGTGTTACCATAGGGTTCTCCCAGGTAATTTACCTCTTCCATTGAAGGGTTCTCAGGATCATAAGCTTCTTCCTCAGATGAAGCATCCTTAGTACTGTTTGGTGCATTTTGCATTCCAGACAGACTTTGAGAAATCAGATTGACTTGTTGAGTCAATATTTTATTCTGAGCCAAAATGGCATTCAGAGTGTCAATTTCAAGAACTCCTTTTTTCTGACTAGTCCCATTGTTCACAGGATTCCTTTCAGAAGTGTACATGAATTGGTTATTTGCAACCATTTCAATCAGTTCTTGAGCCTCAGTAGGCGTCTTCTTCAGATGAAGAGATCCTCCAGCAGAGCTATCCAAAGACATCTTGGATAGTTCAGAGAGACCATCATAGAAAATACCTATGATGCTCCATTCAGAAAGCATGTCAAAGGGACATTTTCTGATTAATTGTTTGTATCTTTCCCAAGCTTCATAGAGGGATTCTCCATCCTTCTGTCTGAAGGTTTGGACTTCCACTCTAAGCTTACTCCATCTTTGTGGTGGAAAGAACTTTGCCAAGAAGGCATTGACTAGCTTTTCCCAAGAGTCCAGGCTTTCTTTAGGTTGGGAGTCCAACCATATTCTAGCTCTGTCTCTCACAGCAAAAGGGAATAGCATCAGTCTATAGACCTCAGGGTTAACCCCATTAGTCTTGACTGTGTCACAGATTTGCAAGAACTCAGCTAAAAACTGATGAGGATCTTCCATTGGAAGTCCATGAAACTTGCAATTCTGTTGCATTAGAGAAACTAATTGAGGCTTAAGCTCAAAGTTGTTTGCTCCAATGGCAGGGATAGAGATGCTTCTCCCATAGAAATCAGGAGTAGGTGCAGTAAAGTCACCAAGCACCTTCCTTGCATTGTTGGCATTGTTGTTGTTTTCGGCTGCCATTTGTTCTTCTTCCTTGAAGAATTCGGTCAGGTGCTCTAGAGAGAGTTGTGCTTTGGCTTCTTTTAGCTTTCTCTTCAAGGTCCTTTCAGGTTCAGGATCAGCCTCAACAAGAATGCCTTTGTCTCTGCTCCTGCTCATATGAAAGAGAAGAGAACAAGAAAGTGTGGAATCCTCTATGTCACAGTATAGAGATCCCTTTAGGTGTCAGAGGAAAAGAAAAATAGAAGAAAGAAGAAGGAGAATTCGAACTTGATCAGATATAGTTCGAATTGTGCATTAAGAAGGAGTTATACTCCATAAATAGAAGGATGTGAAGAAGAAGGGGGGGATAATTTTCGAAAATTAATTATAAAATTTTGAAAACATTTTTGAAGAACACTAATTGATTTTCGAAAACAAAAGTGGGAAAGAAGTTAAGTGATTTGAAATTAGACATCAAAAAGATTTGATTGAAAACTATTTTGAAAAAGATGTGGTTAAAAAGATTTAATTGAAAAGTAATGGTTTTAAAAAAGATGTGATTGAGAAGATATGATTTGAAAACAATTTTAAAAGATATAATTTGAAAACAATTTGAAAAAGATTTGATTTTTAAAAATTAATAACTTGCCTAACAAGAAAAGATATGATTCAAACATAAAACCTTTCTCAACAGAAAAGGCAACAATTTTGAGATGTTCAATCAAATCATTAATTGTTAGTAAGTATCTTTTAAAAAGGAAAGAAATTGATTTTGAAAACATTTGATTGAAAAGATTTGATTTGAAAAAGATTTGATTTTGAAAAACTAAAAAAAAATTGATTTGAAAACAAAATCTTCCCCCTAGCACCATCCTGGCGTTAAACGCCCAGAATGGTATACATTCTGGCGTTTAACGCCCAAAATGCTACCTCTTTGGGCGTTAAACGCCCAACCAGGTGCCCTGGCTGGCGTTTAAACGCCAGTCTGCCTTCTTTACTGGGCATTTTTTGAATGCTCAGCTTTTTCTGTGTAATTCCTCTGCAGTATGTTCTGAATCTTCAATTCTTTGTATCATTGACTTGAAAAGACACAAATTAAAAATATTTTTGGATTTTTTTTTTTGTAATCAAAATGCAACAAGAATCAATTAACAATGCATGCAAGACACCAACTTAGCAGTTTGTGTGCCACTGACACTATATGAGACACACAAAATACTTCAAGTCAATAGAATTCAAAGATCAAAACAAAAAAATATATGCATGGATTCGAAAATTATAACAAAAACATGCATTTGACACCAAACTTAGGATGAGACACTAAACTTAAGCAAGAAACATCAAATATTTTTGGTCTTTTTATGATTTTGTAATTTTTTTTGTTTTTCGAAAATTAAATGGGAAAAGGTATCAAAATTCTTAATGAAAATTCCAGGAATCAGTGCAATGCTAGTCTAAGACTCCGGTCCAGGAATTAGACATGGCTTCACAGCCAGCCAAGCTTTCAAAGAAAGCTTCGGTCCAAAACACTAGACATGGCCAGAGGCCAGCCAAGCCTTAGCAAATCACTGCTCCAAAGCAAGATTGATAAGAAATCAACAAGTTCTTGTGGTGATAAGTTGAAACCTCGGTCCAATGAGATTAGACATGGCTTCTCAGCCAGCCAGATTTCAACAAATCATCATGAAACTCTAGAATTCATCTTCAAGAATTTCGAAAAAATAATACCTAATCTAAGCAACAAGATGAACCGTCAGTTGTCCAGCCTAAACAATCCCGGGCAATAACACCAAAAACTTGATGTTGTTGCCGGATCTTGGCACTGATGTTACCAAAAGCTTGCTCAAAACTTGAACAATCCCCGGCAACGGCGCCAAAACTTGGTGCGCGAAATTGTGAACAATACTTTTTCACAACTCAAATAATCCCCGGTAATGGCTCCAAGAACTTGGTGGCTCAATACCATGGCATTACACAACTTCGCACAACTAACCAGCAAGTGCACTGGGTCGTCCAAGTAATAAACCTTACGTGAGTAAGGGTCGATCCCACGGAGATTGTTAGTATTGAAGCAAGCTATGGTCATCTTGTAAATCTTAGTCAGGCAAACTCAGATGTATATGGTGATGAACGAAATACATAAAGATAAAGATAGAGATACTTATGTATATCATTGGTGTAAGAGCTTCAGACAAGTGTATGAAGATGCCTTCCCTTCCGTCTCTCTGCTTTCCTAATGTCTTCATCCAATCCTTTCTTACTCCTTTCCATGGCAAGCTCGTGTAAGGTTTCACTGTTGTCAGCAGCTACCTCCCATCCGCGCAGTGAAAGCTAATGCACACACTCTGTCACAGTGCTGCCAATCACCGGTTTGGTTCCCTCCCCTACCGGAATAGAATAACTCTTTTGCGTCTGTCACTAACGCCCAGTAGGTTACAGGTTTGAAGCACGTCACAGTCATTCAATCATTGAATCCTACTCAGAATACCACAGACAAGGTTAGACCTTCCGGATTCTCTTGAATGCTGCCATCAGTTCTTGCCTATACCACGAAGACTCTGATCTCACGGAATGGCTGGCTCGTTTGTCAGGCGAGCACTCGGTTGTCAGGCGATCAACCATGCATCGTGCAATCCGGAATCCAAGAGATATTCACTAAGCCTCAAATGCTTGTAGAACAAGAGTGGTTGTCAGTCACCTTGTTCATAGGTGAGAATGATGATGAGTGTCAATCATCACCTTCATCAAGTTGAAGAACAAGTGATATCTTGGTAAAAGAACAAGCGGAATTGAATGGAAGAACTATAGTAATTGCATTAATACTCGAGGTACAGCAGAGCTCCACACCTTAATCTATGGTGTGTAGAAACTCCACCGTTGAAAATACATAAGAACAAGGTCTAGGCATGGCCGTGAGGCCAGCCTCCCCATAGTGATCAAAGGATCAGAAATAATCCAAAGATTTTTTAAATACAATAGCAACAGGTCTTACTTATAAGAAACTAGTAGCCTAAGGTGTACAGAAATGAGTAAATGACATAAAAATCCTCTTCCGGGCCCACTTGGTGTGTGCTTGGGCTGAGCAATGAAGCAAATTTCGTGTAGAGACTCTTCTTGGAGTTAAACGCCAGCCTTGGTGCCAGTTTGGGCGTTTAACTCCCATTTGGGTGCCAGTTCCAACGTTTAACGCTGGGATTTCTTGAGCATCAAATCTTGGGCAAAGTATGGACTATCATATATTGCTGGAAAGCCCAGGATGTCTACTTTCCAACGCCGTTGAGAGCGCGCCAATTGGGCTTCCGTAGCTCCAGAAAATTCGCTTCGAGTGCAGGGAGGTCAGAATCCAACAGCATCTGCAGTCCTTTTTGGTCTCTGGATCAGATTTTTGCTCAGGTCCCTCAATTTCAGCCAGAAAATACCTGAAATCACAGAAAAACACACAAACTCATAGTAAAGTCCAGAAAAGTGAATTTTAACTAAAAACTAATAGAAATATACTAAAAACTAACTAGATCATATCAAAAACATACTAAAAACAGTGCCAAAAAGTATACAAATTATCCGCTCATCAATGGGCTTGTCCTCATCAATGATGATGTCTCCCTCTATGTCAACTCCAACTGAATAACAGAGGTGACAAATGAGATGAGGGAAGGCTAACCTTGCTGGTGCACGAAATTGTGATCACTACTTTTCACAACTCAAATAATCCCCGGTAATGAATCCAAAAACTTGGTGTTCAATACCATGGCATAAACACAACTTCGCACAACTAACCAGCAAGTGCACTGGGTCGTCCAAGTAATAAACCTTACACGAGTAAGGGTCGATCCCACGGAGATTGTTGGTATGAAGCAAGCTATGGTCATCTTGTAAATCTCAGTCAGGCAGATTCAAATGGTTATGGATGATATATGAATAAAACATAAAATAAAGATAGCGATACTTATGTAATTCATTGGTGAGAGCTTCAGATAAGCGTATGGAGATGCTTTGTCCCTTCCGTCTCTCTGCTTTCCTACTGTCTTCATCCAATCCTTCTTACTCCTTTCCATGGCAAGCTGTATGTTGGGCATCACCGTTGTCAGTGGCTACAATCCCGTCCTCTCAGTGAAAATGTTCAACGCACCCTGTCACGGCACGGCTAATCATCTATCGGTTCTCAATCAGGTTGGAATAGAATCGATTGATTCTTTTGCGTCTGTCACTAACGCCCAGCCTTCAGGAGTTTGAAGCTCGTCACAGTCATTCAATCATTGAATCCTACTCAGAATACCACAGACAAGGTTTAGACCTTCCGGATTCTCTTGAATGCCGCCATCAATTCTAGCTTATACCACGAAGATTCCGATTAAAGAATCCAAGAGATAAAAATTCAAGCCTTGTTTGCTTGTAGAACGGGAGTGGTTGTCAGGCACGCGTTCATAAGTGAGAATGATGATGAGCGTCACATAATCATCACATTCATCAAGTTCTTGAGTGTGAATGAATATCTTGGAATAAGAACAAGCTGAATTGAATAGAAGAACAATAGTAATTGCATTAATACTCGAGGTACAGCAGAGCTCGACACCTTAATCTATGATGTGTAGAAACTCCACCGTTGAAAATACATAAGAACAAAAGTGATCATTGGCTTCGGCCCCAAAGAGGTAACCAGAAGAACCAAGATATGATCTAAGAACTAGATGTCCAAAGATGATCAAAAGATCTAAAGTGATCCAAAGATGAAAATACAATAGCAAAAGGTCCTATTTGTAGAGAACTAGTAGCCTAGGGTTTACAAAGATGAGTAAATGACATAAAAATCCACTTCCGGGCCCACTTGGTGTGTGCTTGGGCTGAGCATTGAAGCATTTTCGTGTAGAGACTTCTCTTGGAGTTAAACGCCAGCTTTTGTGCCAGTTTGGGCGTTTAACTCCCATTCTTGTGCCAGTTCCGGCGTTTAACGCCGGGCAGTTTTGAGCTGATTTGGAACGCCGATTTGGGCCATCAAATCTCGGGCAAAGTATAGACTATTATACATTGCTGGAAAGCCCAAGATGTCTACGTTCCAACGCCGTTGAGAGCGCGCCAATTGGGCTTCTTTAGCTCCAGAAAATCCACTTCGAGTGCAGGGAGGTCAGAATCCAACAGCATCTGCAGTCTTTTTCAGTCTCTGAATCAGATTTTTGCTCAAGTCCCTCAATTTCAGCCAGAAAATACCTGAAATCACAGAAAAACACACAAACTCATAGTAAAGTCCAGAAAAGTGAATTTTAACTAAAAACTAATAAAAATATACTAAAAGCTAACTAAATCCTACTAGAAACATACTAAAAATAATGCCAAAAAGCATACAAATTATCCGCTCATCACAACACCAAACTTAAATTGTTGCTTGTCCTCAAGCAACTGAAAATCAAATAAGATAAAAAGAAGAGAATATGCAATGAATTCCAAAAACATCTATGAAGATCAGGATTAATTAGATGAGCGGGGCTTTTAGCTTTTTGCCTCTGAATAGTCTTGGCATCTCACTCTATCCTTTGAAATTCAGAATGATTGGCTTCTATAGGAACTCAGAATCCAGATAGTGTTATTGATTCTCCTAGTTAAGTATGATGATTCTTGAACACAGCTACTTTATGAGTCTTGGCCGTGGCCCAAAGCACTCTGTCTTCCAGTATTACCACCAGATACATACATGCCACAGACACATAATTGGGTGAACCTTTTCAGATTGTGACTCAGCTTTGCTAGAGTCCCCAATTAGAGGTGTCCAGGGTTCTTAAGCACACTCTTTTTGCCTTCGATCACAACTTTATTTCTTTCTTTTTCTTTCTTTTTCTCTTTTTTCCATTTTTTTTTCATTTTTTTTCGCTTCTTCTTCTTTTTTTTTGTATTCACTGCTTTTTCTTGCTTCAAGAATCATTTTTATGATTTTTCAGATCCTCAGTAACATGTTTCCTTTTTCATCATTCTTTCAAGAGCCAACCAATCATGAACAACAAATTCAAAAGACATATGCACTGTTTAAGCATACATTCAGAAAACAAAAGTATTGCCACCACATCAAAATAATTAATCTGTTATAAAATTTAAAATTCATGCAATTCTTCTCTTTTTCAATTAAGAACATGTTTCATTTAAGAAAGGTGATGGATTCATAGGACATTCATAACTTTAAGGCATAGACACTAAGACACTAATGATCATAAGACACAAACATAGATAAACATAAGCATAATTTTCGAAAAACAGAAAAATAAAGAACAAGAAAATTAAAGAACGGGTCCACCTTAGTGATGGCGGCTTGTTCTTCCTCTTGAAGATCTTATGGAGTGCTTGAGCTCCTCAATGTCTCTTCCTTGCCTTTGTTGCTCCTCTCTCATGATTCTTTGATCTTCTCTAATTTCATGGAGGAGGATGGAATGTTCTTGGTGCTCCACCCTTAGTTGTCCCATGTTGGAACTCAATTCTCCTAGGGAGGTGTTGATTTGCTCCCAATAGTTTTGTGGAGGAAAGTGCATCCCTTGAGGTATCTCAGGGATTTCATGATGAGTGGGATCTCTTTTTTGCTCCATCCTTTTCTTAGTGATGGGCTTGTCCTCATCAATGGGGATGTCTCCCTCTATGTCAACTCCAACTGAATAACAGAGGTGACAGATGAGATGAGAAAAGGCTAATCTTGCCAAGGTAGAGGACTTGTCCGCCACCTTATAAAGTTCTTGGGCTATAACCTCATGAACTTCTACTTCTTCTCCAATCATGATGCTATGAATCATGATGGCCCGGTCTAGAGTAACTTCGGACCGGTTGCTAGTGGGAATGATTGAGCGTTGGATAAACTCCAACCATCCCCTAGCAACTGGCTTGAGGTCATGCCTTCTTAGTTGAGCCGGCCTCCCTCTTGAATCTCTCTTCCATTGGGCGCCTTCTTCACAGATGTCTGTGAGGACTTGCTCCAACCTTTGATCAAAGTTGACCCTTCTAGTGTAAGGGTGTTCATCTCCTTGCATCATGGGCAAGTTGAATGCCAACCTTACATTTTTCGGACTAAAATCTAAGTATTTCCCCCGAACCATTGTAAGCCATTTCTTTGGGTCCGGGTTCACACTTTGATCATGGTTCTTGGTGATCCATGCATTGGCATAGAACTCTTGAACCATTAAAGATTCCGACTTGTTGGATGGGGTTGGTAAGAACTTCCCAACCTCTTCTTCGAATCTCATGTCGGATCTCCGGATATTCACTCTTTTTGAGTTTGAAAGGGACCTCGGGGATCACCTTCTTCAAGGCCACAACTTCATAGAAGTGGTCTTGATGCACCCTTGAGATGAATCTCTCCATCTCCCATGACTCAGAGGTGGAAGCTTTTGCTTTCCCTTTCCTCTTTCTAGAGGTTTCTCTGGCCTTGGATGCCATAAATGGTTATGGAAAAACAAAAAGCAATGCTTTTACCACACCAAACTTAAAAGGTTTGCTCGTCCTCGAGCAAAAAAAGAAAGAAGAGAGTAGAAGAAGAAGAAATAGAGGAGATGGAGGTGGCTTTGTGGTTCGGCCAAAGGGGGGAGAAGTAGTGTTTAGGGTGTGTGAAAATGAAGGAGTGAAGATGGGT